>NC_083410.1:12182616-12482616 GCF_020745735.1 Hemiscyllium ocellatum
CTTGTCCATGCCAACCAGATATCTGAACCTAATCTAGTCCCCCCCAAACCCTTCCTATTCATATACCCATCCAGGTGCCTTTTAAATGTTGCAATTGTACCAGCCCCACCACTTCCTCTGTACACACACCACCCTCTGCATGAAAAATTGCCCCTTAGGTCCCTTTTATATCTTTCCCCCTCACCCTAAACCTATGCCCCCTAGTTCTGGACTCCCCCACCCCAAGGAAGAGACTTTGTCTATTTATCCTATCCACACCCCTCACAATCTTACAAATCTCTTATAAGATCACCCCTCATCCTCCAGGGAAAACAGGTTCAGCCTATTCAGCCTGAACTCTCATTAGAAAGATAATATTGTGGGGTTTGGCTGGCATGGATCTAAATGCAGCACACAGCCATGATAGACCTCAGGATGTGCCAGTGAAGGGACTACATAAATACAAATTGTTGATGAAGATAAACAGGAAACAAATTTAATCAGCATTGACAGCATTGTCAGGACCGTGTCTTTGAATGACTGCACTGTAATCCAGCTCTCTGCCCTCTGTACATACCAATCCAATCCATTTTCCTTCCTCTTCCTCCCAAAACCATTGCATTACACCAGATCGTTCACTAACTTTGGCAGACTCCCAAACTGTTGCGACAAAACCATCCCTGAAGCCACAAGGATAGGATCACTTACATCCCGTCCCACAACTCCCTTCAGTGTGTGCACTGAAGGAGGGGTTGAAAGAGCTTTCGCTCTAAAAGGGAGCAAGGCCCTTTAACTCTTAAAGGCACAGCACCCACAGAGCTCCAGTTAGATTAGTCTCAGCTGGAGGTCATCCACCTAATCTCTTGAGTCTCCTCCCTGAACATTTCCGCCAGCTAAACATGTTATTACATGGTCAGAGCCCGTTTGGATGATTGTGTTCAGTTCTGGGCACTGGAAGTTTGCTAAAGCACTGAAGATAGTTCAAAGGTGACTTGCTAAATGCTACCAGAAGTGAGGGATTTTAGACCCAAGATTAGAGAAACTGGGCTTTACTCTCCTTAGAGCAGAGAAGATTAAGAGGTGAACTTATTGAGGTATTTGAAATTAGCTACAAGTTTGACGGGGTAAAGAAGGATATTCTGTTTCCACTAGTTGTTATGTCAGTAACTAGATTGTTAGCGAGATGAAGAGAAACCTCTTTACTCAGAGGGGTGTTAGGATTTGGAACGTGCTGCCTGGGTGAGTGGTGGAGAGAGATTCCCAAAGGAAGTTTCAAAAGATATATATTTGAAAGGGATGAAGTTAGAGGCCTACAGAGATAGAGATTGGAGAGTGGGGTAGCTCTTTCAGGAGCTGGAACAGACATGATGGGTCAAATGGCCTCCTTCTTTGCTGTACAATGCGATGATTCTGTGTTCCTTAAAAGCTACCTCTTTGAGTGATTCACCTATTCACCTGTCCTCATTTCTCCAAATGTGGCTCGGTGGAAGTTTATTCCCTGCACTTCTTTGTTCTGCTTTAATACCTTAAAGGCAATGCCTGAATATTACTGAACATTTCTCTTTGTGTTTTTATCTTTGGGTGACTATTCGGGGTCCTCACAGGGGAAGCTGTTTTAACCTGGTGGAGAACGAGGGCTGACCGTATTGAAATGATAAAGATTCTGAGGGACCTTGACAGGGTAGATTCAGAGAGAATGTTTCCCCTTGTGGGGGAATCTAGGACCAGAGGGCATCACCTCAGAATAAAGGGCTGCCCGTTTTAAACAGATACAAGGAGGAATTTTTTTTCCCCTCAGAGAATCATAAATCTGGGGGATTTCTGACCACTGTTGGCTGCGTTGTTAAGTATATTCAAGGCTGAGAGAGACCGGATTTTAATCAGGAAGAGAATCAAGGGTTACAGGCAAAAGGCAGGAAAGTGGACATGAGGGATATCAGATCAGCCACAATCTCCTAGAATGGTGGGGGAGACTTGATGGGCCGAATGGCCTGTGACTGATGGTCATCTGTCAGTAGGTCTCCCTCTTGCTGATCTTCTAGTGCAGACCGTCCATGGTGTCAGATGCCTCCAGGCTGGTGGGTTCCAACAAGGTGAGGGGACATCTTTTGAACATCCCAGGGGAGGTCTTCTTGATTGGGACAAATGGTTCCGCGTGGCCAGGAAGCTGAATGTAAGAACCCCTCCCAAAGCAGAGAGGGCCGGTTGTACTCAAGGCAATCAAATAGTCAATGAAGAGGGTTCCATAACACTGACTGATGCTGTCTGAAGGAGCAGCACTTCACGAAACCAGATAGTCACTGGGTTATTCACATAAAGATCCTTTCATCACCAGGTAAGGTCCTGATGTGGATGCTGGAGGGATGTTTGTCTTTGATGAAGAGACTGGACCCAGTGGAGACCATTTCAGGGTAAGGAGTATCCCATTGAAGGTGGGGACGGGAAGGATATTCTTCTCTCAGAGACCCATGGGTCTGGGCAATTCTGTTGCGCAGAGGTTGGCAGGGATTAGGGGATGATCTGATTGCATAGTGCAGTGGACGGGCTGAATGGCCTACTCTTGTTCTTCGTTCGTGTGCTTTTAGAGGAGTAGAGAGTCCTGATTGGTAATGAGTGCCAAGCACTTCGGAACACCGAGTAGGAACAGACTGCTATACAATAACAGGATTACACACACACACACACACACACGGACACACACACACACACACACACGGACACACACACACACACACACGGACACACACACACACACACACGGACACACGGACACACACACACACGGACACACACACACACACGGACACACGGACACACACACACGGACACACTCACTCCACACAGACATAGGCACACACTCACTCACTCCCACAGACACACACTCCCATACAGGCATAGGCACAGACTCACACTCACACTCACAGCTCAGCATCCTGAGATTTGCTCACAAACAGGGAAAGCTGCTGATGGTTATTAAAGAAGGATTGTCTACTGCATGAACAATGTACTGTACTTTCCCCAGGCTTCACCCCGTCTGTCACATTTCACCTGACTTGGAGCTAATGGTTTCCTGGCCCTTTCACACAGGTGCCCAGTTCTCCAGGTACAATTCCATGGATACAAGCATCCCACTGGTCATTCTTCACAGGCTGCCCTTGACCCCACCCCCACCCTCGTGCTCGATATGCAATCCCCCTACCCCTACACCCTACTCTCCCATCCCCTGCCCAGGCTCTGAGGCCTAGCCCTCAGTTCTGGTTGCCTTTATACTCTATGTTCAGCAGCTGGCTTTGTCTGTTTGTCTGTCTCAGGCCTGGCGAGGGAGAGAGGCCTCACCATAGGCAGTACACCTGGGCACGGGTTCCCAGAATGCAGCACTTCCCCAGGGGGTCCTGAGGATTTATAGATTTACTCCAGGGAGACAATGCTGCAGGTAAATCTGGAAGGAAGTCACAGCGGTGTGAAAAGAAATGCAGTTTAGTTTTTATTTTCTTTGAATACTTTTATTTATTCGTCAGAAAAACATCACTTTTAGATTAGATTAGATTACTTACAGTGCGGAATCAGGCCCTTCGGCCCAACAAGTCCACACCGACCCGCCACTCACCCATTCCCCTACATTTACCCCTTTACCTAACACTATGGGCAATTTAGCGTGGCCAATTCACCTGACCTGCACATCTTTGGACTGTGGGAGGAAACCGGAGCACTTGTTCCATCAAAGTCAGATAGAGATGGTATAAAAGGTAAAGTTGCCATAGGCTTACCAGAGCATAGGGCTGCTATCTCATTAGAGAGAGAGAGAGAGAACCGGTTAACCTGAGGGTCACCATGCCCTTTGAAGGGGAGGGTCCTTCATTGTAACATCATTTTTAGGCAGGAATTGAAGCCAGACTGTGATAGAGTTGTACAGCACGGAAACAGACACTTCGGGCCAATCAATCCATGCTAACCATAATCCCAAACTAATCTAGTCCCACCTGCCTACACTCGTCCCATATCCCTTCAAACCTTTCCTATTCATGTACTGATCTAAATGACTTTTAAATGTTGTAACCGTGCCTGCGTCCACCACTTACTCAGCAAGTTCATTCCAAGTACAAGCAACTCTGTGTAAAAAGGTTACCCCTCATGTCTTTTTTAAATCTTCCTCCTTTCACCGTAACACTATGACCCCTGGTCTTGAAATCCCCCATCCTAGGGAAACGACTACCTTATCCATGCTCCTCCTGATTTTATAAAACTCTATAAGGTCACCTCCCAACTTCCTGAGCTCCCGTGAAAAAAAGTGCCAGCCTATCCAGCCTCCCCTTATAACTCAAAGACCCCAGTCCCGTCAACATCCTGGTAAATCTGTTCTGAACCCTCTCCAGCTTAACAATATCCTCCCTATAACAGGGTGACCAGAACTGGACACAGTATTCCAGAAGAGGCCTCACCAACATCCTGTCCAACCTCAACATGGTGACACTCTGTCTCACAAACCTCCAACTGTCTCCCAATAAAGTAATATTGCTCAGGGGCTGCAGATGCTGTTGGCAAGGGCAGTATTTGTTAGCCATCTGTAGTTGCCCTTGAACTGATAAATAGGAAAGGTTTAAAGGGAAATAGTAGAGTAAAAAGTGAGGTCTGCAGATGCTGGAGATCAGACATGGGGGTAAAAAAGGGGGAGGCGTGGCATTACTTGTCAAAGATAGTATCACAGCAGTGGAATGGACGATGGAAGAGGACTTGCCATCTGAGGTAGTTTGGGCTGAGGTTAGAAATAGGAAAGGTGAGGTCACCCTGTTAGGTGTTTTCTACAGGCCTCCTAATAGTCCTAGAGAAGTAGAGGATAATATTGCGAGGATGATTCAGGAAAAGAGTGAAGGTAGCAGGGTGGTTGTTATGGGGGACTTTAACTTCCCAGATATTGACTGGGAGAGCTATAGCTCGAGTTCATTAGATGGGTCGGTGTTTGTACAATGTGTGCAGGAGGGTTTCCTGACACAATATGTCGACAGGCCAACAAGAGGGGAGGCTATATTGGATTTGGTTCTAGGTAATGAACCAGGCCAGGTGTTAGACTTGGAGGTAGGTGAGCACTTCGGGGACAGTGACCACAACTCGGTGACTTTTACTTTAGTGATGGAGAGGGATAATCGTGCGCCGCAGGGCAAGAGCTATAGCTGGGGGCAGGGAAATTATGATGCAGTGAGGCATGACTTAGGATGTGTGGATTGGAAAAACAGGCTTCAAGAGAAGAACACTAATGAGATGTGGGGATTGTTCAAGGAGCAGCTACTGCGTGTCCTCGATAGGTATGTACCAGTCAGGCATGGTGTAAAGGGCCTTGTGAGGCAGCCGTGGTTTAGTAAGGAATTGGAGTCCCTTGTGAAAGGGAAGAAGGCGGCATATGTAAAGATGAGGCGTGAAGGTTCAGTAGGGGCGATTGAGAGTTATAAGGTAGCCAGGAAGGAGCTAAAGAGGGAGCTAAGAGAAGCGAGAAGGGGACATGAAAAGTCTTTAGCTGGTAGGATTAGGGAAAACCCAAAGGCTTTCTATAGGTATGTCAAGAATAAAAGGATGACTAGGGTAGGTATCGGTCCAGTCAAGGATAGTAGTGGGAAGTTGTGTGTGGAGGCGGAGGAGATTGGAGAGACATTAAATCAGTACTTTTCATCAGTTTTCACTCAGGAACAGGACACTGTTGCTGATGTGAATATGGAATCACAAAAAATTAGAATGGATGCCCTGGAAATATGCAGGGAAGAGGTTTTGGGAATATTGGAAAGGATGAATATAGATAAGTCTCCTGGGCCTGATGGCATTTACCCCAGGATCCTATGGGAAGCTAGGGAGGAGATAGCAGAGCCATTGGCCTGGATTTTTATGTCGTCATTGTCAACAGGAATAGTACCAGAGGACTGGAGGATAGCGAATGTGGTCCCATTGTTCAAGAAAGGGAGTAGGGATAGCCCTAGTAACTATAGGCCAGTGAGTCTGACTTCAGTGGTGGGCAAAGTCTTAGAGAGAATGGTAAGGGATAAGATTTATGAACATCTGGGTAGGAATAACGTGATCAGGGATAGCCAGCATGGTTTTGTGAAGGGCAGGTCGTGCCTCACAAACCTTATTGAGTTCTTTGAGAAGGTGACTAAGGAAGTGGACGAGGGTAAAGCAGTAGATGTTGTGTATATGGATTTTAGTAAGGCGTTCGATAAGGTTCCCCATGGTAGGCTAATGCTAAAACTACGGAGGTATGGCATTGAGGATACATTAGAGGTTTGGATTAGGAATTGGCTGGCTGGAAGGAGACAGAGGGTAGTAGTTGATGGATTATGTTCATCTTGGAGCGCAGTTACTAGCGGTGTACCACAAGGATCTGTTTTGGGACCATTGCTTTTTGTTATCTTTATAAATGATCTAGAGGAAGGACTTGAAAGCTGGGTAAGCAAGTTTGCGGATGACACAAAAGTCGGTGGAGTTGTGGATAGTGAGGAAGGAAGTGGTAGGTTACAGCGGGATATAGATAAGTTGCAGAGCTGGGCGGAAATGTGGCAAATGGAATTCAATGTAGCTAAGTGTGAAGTCGTTCACTTTGGTAGGAATAACAAGATGATGGATTACTGGGCTAATGGTAGGCTACTTGGTAGTGTGGATGAGCAGAGGGATCTTGGTGTCCATGTACACAGATCTCTGAAAGTTGCCACCCAGGTAAAAAGTGCTGTGAGGAAGGCATATGGTGTACTGGGCTTTATTGGCAGAGGAATTGAGTTCCGGAGTCCTGAGGTCATGTTGCAGTTGTATAAGACTCTGGTGAGGCCTCATCTGGAGTATTGTGTGCAGTTTTGGTTGCCATACTATAGGAAGGATGTGGAAGCTTTAGAACGAGTGCAGAGGAGGTTTACCAGGATGTTGCCTGGAATGGTAGGAAAATCTTATGAGGAAAGGCTGAGGCACTTGGGGCTGTTCTCATTGGAGAAGAGAAGGTTTAGGGGAGATCTGATAGAGGTGTATAAGATGATTAGGGGTTTAGATAGGGTAGATACTAAGAACCTTTTACCGCTAATGGAGTCAGGTGTTACTAGGGGACATAGCTTTAAATTAAGGGGTGGTAGGTATAGGACAGATGTTAGGGGTAGATTCTTCACACAGCGGGTTGTGAGTTCATGGAATGCCCTGCCCGTATCAGTGGTGAACTCTCCTTCTTTATGGTCATTTAAGCGGGCATTGGATAGGCATTTGGAAGTTATTGGGCTAGTATAGGTTAGGTAGGATTCGGTTGGTGCAACATCGAGGGCCGAAGGGCCTGTACTGCGCTGTATCCTTCTATGTTCTATGTTCTATGTTCTATAGATCCGAGCTGAAAATGTGTTGCTGGTTAAAGCACAGCAGGTTAGGCAGCATCCAAGGAACAGGAAATTCGATGTTTCGGGCCAAAGCCCTTCATTCCTGATGAAGGGCTCTGGCCCGAAACGTCGAATATCCTGTTCCTTGGATGCTGCCTAACCTGCTGTGCTTTAACCAGCAACACATTTTCAGCTTTAAAGGGAAATAGGCCAAACGCATGCAAATGAGACTAGTTTAGCTTGGGAAACTTGGTCAGCATGGATGGGTTGGACCGAAGGGTCTGTTTCTGTGCTGTATCACTCTATGACTCTGTGAATGGCTTGCTAAACCATTCCAGAAGGCAGCTCCGAATCAAGTACACTTTCCTGTGGGTCAGGACCCAGTTGTCGGCCTGACCGGGTAAGGATGGCAGGTGACATTAGTGAGCCCACTGATTTTTTTTTAACAGAAGGTTAGCTTAGTCATAGAATCATCAAGTACAGAAGAGCCCTTTCAGCCCATCGAGTCTATACTGCCTAAAACACACGACACAAGTCCCACTGTCCTGCATTAGGCTCACAGCTTTGAATGCTGTGAGATTTCAAGGGTTCATCCAAATGCTTTTTATAGGTTAAAGGTTTCCCGTTTCAACTGGTGGCTCAAGTGGTTAGCACTGCTGCCTCACAGCACCAGGCCCCCAGGGTGACTGTGTGGAGTTTGCATATTCTCCCGTGTCTGCACAGGTTTTCTCCCACAGTCCAAAGATGTGCAGGTCAGGTGGATTGGCCATGCTAAATTGCCCATAGTGTTAGGTGCATTAGCTGGAGAGAAATGGGTCTGGGTGGGTTACTCTTTGGAGGGTCAGAGTGGACTCGTTGGGCTGAAGGGCCTGTTTCCACATTAAAGGTAATCTAATCTAAACTACCCTCCCACTTCATGCATTCCAGATCACCCTCCACCCTCTGGATGACAAAACCTACCCCAGAATCCCCTTTAAAACCCCTGTGTTTCACCTTAAAAATTATGCCTCTTTGTTATTGACCCTTCAGTTAGGCTTTCCATCTACTCTGTCCATGCCCCTCATAATTTTATACCCCTCTATCAGGTCTCCCCTCAACCTTCACTTCTCCAAAGCTTGTCACTGTTAGCTCAGTTGGCTGGTTTGTCATGTAGAGGGATACCGACAACGTTGGTTCCATTCCCGCACTAGCTAAGGTTGCCCTGGAGGGATTCTCCTTCTCAGCCTCTCCCCTCAATTGGAATGTGGTAACCCTCAGGTTAAACCACCACCAGTCATCTCTCTCCAATGCAACAGCAATTCAGTTGCTGGTGCTGATAGGGAATCACAGAATCCCTACGGAGTGCAAGCAGCCTATTTGGCCCATCTAGTCCACACTGACCCTCTAAACAGTAAGAAACTGCTGAAAATGTGTTGCTGGTTAAAGCACAGCAGGTTAGGCAGCATCCTAGGAATAGGAAATTCGATGTTACGGGCATAAGCCCTTAGACCACACTCTCCCACTCCCATCCCCGTGTTCCCCACACCCTTGCACATCCCATGGTTAATCCACTGACCATCCTATCCCGGGATATGTGGGCAATTTAGCATGGCCAGTTCACCTAACCTGCACATCTTTGGGACTGTGGGAGGGAAAATCAACTAGGAGAAAGTGAGAGCTGCAGATCAGAGTCGAGAGTGTGTCGTTGGAAAAGCACAGCACACCAGGCAGCATCTGAGGAGTAGGAAAATCAACGTTTTGGACATAAGTCCTTCATCAGGCAGCCGGAGCATAACCATACAGAGATGGGGAGAACGTGCAAACTCCTCACGGGCAATTGCCTGATGCTGGAATTGAACCTGTTGATGGATTCTGCCCCCACTGCATTCTGGGGCAGTGATTTCCACAGATCGGCGACCCTCTGAGGAAAGCAGCTTCTCCTCATCTCATTTTTTAACCAATCTTCTCTCACCCTATATCCAGATGTCTTGTTCCAGACTGTCCCACAACATCTGCTCAACGTCCACCTTCGCAACCTCCTTAGCATTTTACATACACCAATCAGATGCCCCCCTTCTGAACTCCAGCGAGTACCAGCCTGAGCTATTGAACTGCTCCTCATATGAATCCCTACAGTGTGGAAACAGGCCCTTCGGCCCAACGAGTCCATACCGACCCGCCAAAGAGTGTCCAACCCAGATCCATTCCCTTACCCTACATTTACTCCAGACTAATGCACCTAACCTACCCATCCCCAAACACTGTGGACAATTTAGCCAGGCCAATTCATCTGACCTGCATATCTTTGGACTGTGGGAGGAAACTGGAGCACCCAGAGGAAACCCACACAGACATGGGGAGAATGTGCAAACTCCATACAGATAGTCACCCGAGGCTGGAATCGAACCCGGTTCCCTGGGCGCTGTGAGGCAGCAGTGATGACCACTGAGCCACCATGTTGTCAAGCTGATAGGGCAATGGAAGCACCGTGCCAAAATCATTGTAGCAACATGGACAATCTGAATTGCTTGAATGCTGTTGGTTTGGATGTAGGAATTACCCTCCGACTGCTTGCCCTTCCTTAGAGTACAAGTACCTGCTCTCCAGAGAGTGAAAAGCAGATGGGAGCCTCAGTTTAACAACTTCATCCCAACCTTACTCCCAACAGTGCAGTGTTCCCTTTAATTATCAATCTGAATGACACCATTCAGCTCGCGCGATGGACCTTCAATCCTACAATCAAAGTGAGAAATCACTGAGCCAGCATTTACCCATCGACAGAAATGTAACGCTTTTCTGTTTAAAATCACTAAAGCAATTAAAATGGTATTTATTTTTTTAAAAATGCCTCCGCATACCTCAAGGGTAATTCTTATGTTATTGTTAGCTTGGAGCACTAAATGGATATTTTCACTCCAGTATTGTAGTTATTATTAAGGGTTTGAAAGTGACCACAAAATGAATGCTCCGAAAAATCCTAGAATGAGTTGATTTTTCTGAGTCTTTGTAGTGAGGCTGCTGAGGTATATTGATGGTGGTGGTCTCATTTTCAGGTCTCATCCTTTGTGGTCAAACTTCAAGGGGTGCATTTTTCTCTTTCACAGGAGTGGTTAGGCCACTTTTTAATTGGGCTCTGATTAAAGTATGAGTTTTTTTTTAAACATCTATAGCTTTAAAACTGATACTGAAACAGCTCGCCTGCTCAGGCAGTTGTGTTTAAAGTTTCTGGCACTGCTCTGTGTCTCGAATGGTGTCAGTGATGAACGCGGACCCCGTGCATTGTTGGAGTTAGGCTGGAGGAGAGTTTGTTGTGTAAGGTCGTAGCTCGGAACGGGTTAACCTTCATGTTACAAAAATTGAAAATGCTGGAGAAACTCTGTGGATCTGGCAGCATCTGCGGAGAGAGAAACAGTCAGCGTTTCAGGTCCCTGAGTTCCAATGAATGATCATCGGACCCAAAACGTTCACTCTGTTTCTCTCCTCACAGATGCTGCCAGATCTGCTGAGTTTCTTCTGCAATTTTGTGCTTCAGATTTTCAGCATCTGCAATCTTAGTTTGATTAAAATGTTTAAATTATAGCAGGTTAAAAATCACACAACACCAGGTTATAGTCCAACAGGTGTACTTGGAAGCTCTAGCTTTCGGAGTGACGCTCCTTCATCAGGTGGTGAGGAGCAGCACTCTGAAAGCTAGTGCTTCCAAATAAACCTGTTGGACTATAACCTGGTGTTGTGTAATTTTTAATTTTGTCCACCCCGGTCCAACACCGGCATCTCCAAATCGTAGAAGGGGTTGTTGAGACCACATATTGAATATCATGTCCAGTTCTGGTCTCCTTACTTGAGGAAGGACTTGGTGCCACTGGAGTCAGTACACAGGAGGTTCACCAGGTTGATTCCAGGGATGAAAGGGCTATCACGGTGGCTCAGTGGTTACTGCTGCTGCCTCTCAGGGACCTGCCAGGATCTGATTCCAGCCTCGGGTGACTATCTGTGTGGAGTTTGCACATCCTCCCCGTGTCTGTGTGGGTTTCCTCCGGGTGCTCCGGTTTCCTCCCACAGTCCAAAGATGTGCAGGTCAGGTGAATTGGCCAGGATAAATTGTCCACAGTGTTCAGGGATGGGTAGGTTAGGTGCATTAGTCAGGAGTAAATGTAGGGTATGGATCTGGGTTGGACACTCTTTGGTGGGTCGGTGTGGACTTGTTGGGCCGAAGGGCCTGTTTCCACACTGTAGGGATTTATATAAGGAGCAGTTCAGTAGCTCAGGCTGGTACTCGCTGGAGTTCAGAAGGGGGGATCTGATTGGTGTATGTAAAATGCTAAAGTAGGTTGCTAAGGTGGACTTTGAGCAGATGTTGTGGGACAGTCTGGAACAAGACATCTGGATATAGGGTGAGAGAAGATTGGTTCAAAAATGAGATGAGGAGAAGTTGCTTTCCTCAGAGGGTCGCCAATCTGTGGAAATCACTGCCCCAGAATGCAGTAGGGGCAGAATCCATCAACAAGGTGGAAATGTTTCTGATGAAAAGCAGGATAAAGGGCTATTGGGGGCAGACGGGAAGGTCAAGTTGTGACCAGGGTAAGTGCAGCCATGATCATGTTAAATGGTGGAGTGGGTTTGATGGGCTGAGTTCTGGATCAGTGGTGCTGGAAGAGCACAGCAGTTAAGGCAGCATTCAACGAGCAGCGAAATCGACATTTCAGGCAAAAGCCCTTTTTAGATTAGACTTTAGATTAGACTTACAGTGTGGAAACAGGCCCTTCGGCCCAACAAGTCCACACCGACCCGCCGAAGCGAAACCCACCCATACCCCTACATTACCCCTTACCTAACACTACGGGCAATTTTAGCATGGCCAATTCACCTGACCCGCACATCTTTGGACTGTGGGAGGAAACCGGAGCACCCGGAGGAAACCCACGCAGACACGGGGAGAACGTGCAAACTCCACACAGTCAGTCGCCTGAGTCGGGAAATGAACCCTGGTCTTCAGGCGCTGTGAGGCAGCAGTGCTAACCACTGTGCCACCGTGCCGCCCACGAATGGGCTGAGTTGTCTACTCCTGCTTCTAATTCCCATATTCCCACATTAAATGTTTGTGTTACATTGGCTCTACCCAGATCAACCCATACTGAGCTTTTAGAGGGAGTAGATATATCTCTACTAGCTCCCTTAAATCCTGGTAATTCTACCTGACCCAATGTAGTTAATCTTACCCTGAACTAAAGCTTCCTGATGTCTCAGAACAGTGTTGGTACTCTACCCTAGTGTGTCCTCTGCTGTTTCTCTCGAGATTGAGCTAGGATGAGTAAAAACAGAAAGGGCTGGAGAAACTCATGAGCAGTGTCTGTGGAGAGAGAGAGAAACATGTTTTGTGTCTGGTATGACTCTCATTTGGATGTGGCAGTAAACTGTCTCAAACCAGCCCTTACTCAGTCCCACTCACTGGTACAGGTGGCAAAACTACCACACAGTGCCTCGCAGTGGTCATAACTCCTTGAGAGTAAGGAGCAGGAAGTAGGCCATCTCGCCCATCGAGCCTGCTACACCGTTCAGTAAGACCATGGCTGATCGTTTCATGGACTCAGTTCCTCTTACCCCTTCCCCCTGCTCACTATAACCCATAATTCTTTTACTGTTCAAAACTCTATCTTTAACAAGGTAGCCTCAACTGCTTCACTGGGCAAGGAATTCCACAGATTCACAACCCTCCACAACTCCATCCTAAATCTGTTCCCCCTTATTTTGAGGCTATCCCCCCCCCCCCCCAGTTCTAGTTTCACCCACCCAAATACCACCTATCTTCCACTTGCCCAGAAACCATGCTCAGAAGACCCCAACCAGTTGACTCTTCCCCTACGTTCCAGCTACCAGCCTCCCGACACCCCTGACCCCCTAGTGACTTGACTGGACTGGACCCTGCCACCTGACTCTCCTTCTGACCATAAACCACACCCTACCCCAGTCCCTACAGCTGGTCTCCTGATTCCCCAGCTCCCCGCTCGACCCGATCTGACTACCTTCCCTCCCAACTTGACCTGACTACCCTAGATCCATCTCCCGCACCTGCCCCTAACAGAGTCAGAGACTCTTGTGGTTTCACTCTGGATCAGAGTTTTATTGCCTGGGGCATCAGGCCCAGCGGTGGAAGTTTATTGACTGAAGGCAGTCTCTCAGCGCAGCTTGCAGGAGGCAAAAAAACCCATTTGCATTTACATAGCACCGTCCATGACATCTGTGAGCAGTTTGCTGCCGGTTAAGTACTTCTGAAATATTGTAATTTTGGAAATGTGGCAGTCAATTCGAGCGCAGCTCCTCATAACATAGAAATTAGGAGCAAGAGTAGGCCATTCGGCCCTGCTCTCCCATTCCATATCATCACGGCTGATTATCCAACTCAGTCTCTGCTTCCTGCTCCCATAGACTTTGATCCCTTTAGCCCTAAGAACTTTATCTAACTCTTCCTCGAACATTCATTGTTTTGGTCTCTGTCTCTTCCTGTGGTAGAGAATCCCATACGCTCCCCACTCTCTGGGTGAAGACCTTTCTCTTCATCTCAGTCCTACCCCGTATCCTTAGACTGGGACTCCGGTTCTGCTCAGTCATTGGTGTTTACTCTGTCTAATTCTGTTAGAATTCTACGGGGCTACGACTGAGATTAGCGACCGGAAAAATCTGTTTTGTGGTGTTAGTCAGAGGATAGGCGTTGGTTGAGACGGTGGGGAAGCTTATTTCACTGGATATTTTCATGGGATCTTCTGCCCCCATCGAGGTAGTGCCTCAGCTTTAATGACCCACCTGGCAAGTGGCTGCACACTCTCACAATTGCCCTGGAGCTCCTGCCTACGTTGCCTGCTCACCTTTCCTGTAAGGGAGAGCCTTGTTCCTGGCTCTGAGTAGGCCTCAGGCCTTCAAAGTCTGTTACAATGTCACATTTCCAAAATGGCCACCACGGTTGTCCATACAAAGCAATATTGGTACCCCTTCTGGTGGGCACATGATATCAATGGGTTTTAACAACAACAACAACAACTACTTATATTTAACTAGCGTCTTTCAGGGAATGAAAGTGCCTCACAGACCTTTCTCAAAGAAAAGCGTGACAACTGACCACATAATTAGGCCAAATGTCCAAAGGCTTGGTCAAAGAAGTAGGTTTTTAGGAGTGTCTGACATGAAAAGCAAGGCACAGGGATGCAGGGAGAGAATTTCTGAGTTTGGGGGAACTGTCCAGACACCAATGGCAGAGAAATTAATAATCAGGGATGCACAGACAGGTCATATTGGAGGAGCACAGATATCGCGAAGTAGTGGGGATGGAGGGGATTAGGGATAGGGAGGGCTAAGGCATGGAAGATTTGGAAACAAGAGTGAGGAGTTTAAAATCTTGACTGGGAACCGATATGGGTGGGCCAGCACAGGGGGAGCAGGGAATGGGACTCACTGTGAGATAAAACATAAATAGAATTAAGGGTCTCAATTTCAAGATTGTCAGCAAGAGAGTAGGAGCGAGATGAGGAGAAACATTTTCACTCAGGGAGTTACTGGGATTTGGAACGTGCTGCCAGGGAGAGTGAAGGAGATGGATTCCAATGGGAGGTTCCAAAAGAGAATGGGACGAAGTTAGAGGGTTACAGAGATAGGGATTGGAGAGTAGGACTAGCTGGGTAGCTCATTTGGGAGCTGGCTACAAACAAGATGGGCCAAATGGCCTCCTTCTGTCTTGCACAATTCCACGATTCCAAATGGGCAGAGGAGAGTTAAGACAGTTCTTGAGTTTACTCTCTGTGGCAGGGCACTGGGATAGCAGAGGGGTGACAAAGACTGAGGTGATGGTTTCAGTAGTGGACAAGCTGAGAGAGGGGAAGCTGTCGACGGGGTAGAGATGAGAGCTTTTAATGTTGGCTCAAAGATGGGTTTGGGACCCTCGTTTCAAGATCATACATGATATTAATTGGGGGACTCAATCACATAATGAGATGGAACCTCTAACATTGCTTTCACCCCTGAGTAATTGAATCATCGCCATCCTAATCTCAAGCAGAGATTTTGATGATAAAATTACACCAACGCAGGGATACTGGGTCAGCCCTGGCTCAGCACACGCCTGGACATGTTGTCGTACATCTAGATTCAAATCACACCTCGGCTTGTGACAGCTGGAGAGGGAACAGGATGTTAATGAGTTTAGTCTCTGTCGATAACAGGTCCAGCTCCAGATAATGAATTACCACAAGAATGTGACTATCAGAGTTGATAGCTCCTTCGAGTCTCTGCGTGTCTCCATCAAGGACTGTCATTCCCACTAACACTCCCCATCCCCCCCCACCTGCCTATCTCCTTTTCCACCTATCCACTCCACCCTCCCCCCGACCTATCACCTTCATCCCCTCCCCCACTCGCCATCTTTTGGCTTGTCATGATTTGGAGATGTCGGTGTTGGACTGGGGTGGACAAAGTTACAAAACACACAACACCAGGTTGTAGTCCAACAGGTTTAATTGGAAGCACTAGCTTTCGGAGTTAGTATTTGGACTGTAACCTAGTGTCGTGTAAATTGTAATGCTATCCTTTGAGAAGGGTGCAGTGGTACGTTATGTTTTCAGAGTGTGTACCTATCAGTGTAAAGACCTGCCTTTATATAGCACCTCTCGTGACCTCCGGGCACTCCAACTAACATTGCAAGTAGTGAAGTCTTTCTCAAAGTGGACACCCTGCTACAACGTATGGGATAATTTGCATTCACTGTAAGACCACAAGATACAGAATTAGTCCATTTGGCCCATCCGGGCGAATACAGTTAGTTTTTCCAGAACGCGCCAGCTGCGTTTCTGTGTGACCCTGCACTCTACAAAAACCGCGCAATACCAATGACACCTAAAGTGTCAGCAATCTAATTGCATTATAGCCAACACACACTTTAAAAGTTCACACTTTAGAAATAGTGTTCCCTATTTACCCAATCGCATGATAATCAATTTGCTTTAATGAAGGACGTGTTACAGCAGAACTGACTGTGTGTTTCTCAAGGTAAAAACAATGACTGCAGATGCTGGAAACCAGATTCTGGATCAGTGGTGCTGGAAGAGCACAGCAGTTCAGGCAGCATCCGAGGAGCAGGAAAATCGACGTTTCGGGCAAAAGCCCTTCATCAGGAATAAAGGCAGAGAGCCTGAAGCGTGGAGAGATAAGCTAGAGGAGGGTGGGGGTGGGGAGAGAGTAACATAGAGTACAATAGGTGAGTGGGGGAGGAGATGAAGGTGATAGGTCAGGGAGGAGGGTGGAGTGGATAGGTGGAAAAGAAGATAGGCGGGTAGGACAAGTCATGGGGACAGTGCTGAGCTGGAAGTTTGAAACTAGGGTGAGGTGGGGGAAGGGGAAATGAGGAAACTGTTGAAGCCCACATTGATGCCCTGGGGTTGAAGTGTTCCGAGGCGGAAGAAGAGGCGTTCTTCCTCCAGATATCTGGTGGTGAGGGAGCGGCGGTGAAGGAGGCCCAGGACCTCCATGTCCTCGGCAGAGTGGGAGGGGGAGTTGAAATGTTGGGCCACGGGGCGGTGCGGTTGATTGGTGCGGGTGTCCCGGAGATGTTCCCTAAAGCGCTCTGCTAGGAGGCGCCCAGTCTCCCCAATGTAGAGGAGACCGCATCGGGAGCAACGGATACAATAAATGATATTAGTGGATGTGCAGGTAAAACTTTGATGGATGTGGAAGGCTCCTTTAGGGCCTTGGATGGAGGTGAGGGAGGAGGTGTGGATGCAGGTTTTGCAATTCCTGCGGTGGCAGGGGAAAGTGCCAGGATGGGAGGGTGGGTCGTAGGGGGGCGTGGACCTGACCAGGTAGTCACGGAGGGAACGGTCTTTGCGGAAGGCGGAAAGGGGTGGAGAGGGAAATACATCCCTGGTGGTGGTGTCTTTTTGGAGGTGGCGGAAATGTCGGCAGATGATTTGGTTTATGCGAAGGTTGGTAGGGTGGAAGGTGAGCACCAGGGGCGTTCTGGACCTTGTTGCGGTTGGAGGGGTGTTTCTCAACCCCACTCTCCCACCATCAGAGGGGAAAAGTGAGAAAGTGGATCATTTTTGGGTGAGGGATTGACTGTAGTTAGGAGGCTGGGGAGGCCTCATGGTGGAAATGGATTGTGGGATTATTTTTACAGTACGCCAACCAGAGAGGGTAGGTGATGCCCTGACATCTCAGACAAACGAAGCCCCATCTGCCACTGTGTCTGTGCCTCAACGCTGTGCCATGTCTATCCGGGGTGAACCCATCGCCTCCAAACTCCGGAATGAGCAGGCTCAGCAAGCTTTGGCTGATACCAAGATGCAGTTCACAAGGTGAGTGGCACGGTGGCACAGTGGTTCGCACTGCTGCCTCACAGCGCCAGAGACCCGGGTTCAATTCCCCACTCAGGCGACTGACTGTGTGGAGTTTGCACGTTCTCCCCATGTCTGCGTGGGTTTCCTCCGGGTGCTCTGGTTTCCTCCCACAGTCCAAAGATGTGCGGGTCAGGTGAATTGGCCATGCTAAATTGCCCGTAGTGTTAGGTAAAGGGGTAAATGTAGGGCTATGGGTGGGTTGCACTTCAGCGGGTCGGTGTGGCCTTGTTGGGCCGAAGGGCCTGTTTCCACACTGTAAATGAAACTAATCTAATCTAAGGTCACGTGATGAAAGTGGACAGTGCCGTGGTCAGAACGCACCTCTGTGACCGTCCAATGGCACCACCGAGACCTGGAGAAGGAGACTGACCCTTCTGGTTGAGTTTAGAGGAACCGTTGGAAACATCTGGGCTGGTCAGGTGGTCATCCCGAGATGGATAGAACTGGCAAAGTAAATGCAGAACTTTACTTTAAACTGAACTGCGAGAAAAGACATAGGATTGATCCAGGAGATAGTGAGGACTGCAGATCAGAGTTGAGAGTGTGTTGCTGGAAATGCGCAGCAGGTCAGGCAGAATCCGAGGAGCAGGAGAATCAGGCCGGACCCTTCATCAGGATTGATCCAGTCTAATTCTGTATATCCTGATGTCAATCATTTCACAATAAGGCAGGCCTGGTCCCGAAAACACACAAACTTCTCCCTCCGGCTCCCTGAAAGACAACAACTTAAAAATCCAGCTTTCCATGGTTTCCAAAATGGAGACCTGTGACCAGTGGTGTCCCACAGGGATCCGTGCTGGGACCACTCTTGTTTGTTTTATATATATATCTATATCTATATCTATATCTATCTGTCTATATATATTAATCTGGAGGAAGGTATCAGTTGCCTCATTAGCAAGTTTGAGTAGCAGATAGTGAAGAACACAGCAGAATATAGATAGATTGGAGAGTTGGGCAGAGAAATGGCAGATGGAGTTGAATCCGGGCAAATGCGAGGTGATGCATTTTGGAAAATCCAATTCAAGAGCGAACTGTACAGTAAATGGAAAAACCCTGGTGAAAATTGACATACAGAGAGATCTGGGTGTTCAGGTCCATTGTTCCCTGAAGGTCAGTAGAGTGGTCAAGGAGGCATACGGCATGCTTTCTTCATCAGACGGGATATTGAGTACAAGAGTTGGCAGGTCATGGTACAGTTGTATAGGACTTTGGTTTGGCCACATTTGGAATACTGTGTGCAGTTCTGGCCGTCACATTACCAAAAGGATGTGGATGTTTTGGAGACGGTGTAGAGGAGGTTCAGCAGGAGGTTGCCTGGTATGGAGAGAGGTTGAGTAGATTAAGATTATTTTCATTAGAAAGAAGGAGGTTGAGGGGGAACCTGATTGAGGTCAACAAAATCATGAGAGGTGTAGGCAGGGGGGATGGCAAGAAGCTTTGTCCCAGAGTGGGGGACTCAATTACTAGGGGTCATGAGTTCAAAGTGAGAGGGGCACGTTTTGGGGAGATATATGTGGAAAGCTCTTCACGCAGAGGGTGGTGGGTGCCAGGGACACATTGCCAGCAGAGGTGGGTACGATAGCATCAGTTAAGTTATATATAGACAGATACATGAATGCGCAGGGAGCAGAGGGATAGAGACCCTTAGAAAATAGGCGTCAGGTTTAGATAGAGGATCTGGATCGGTGCAGGCTTGGAGGGCCGAAGGGCCTGTTCCTGTGCTGGAATTTTTCTTTGTTCTTTGTTTTTCCAAAGGTTGGAGCCTGTCCTATTAACTCCTGATATGGCTCATAGTCAGGGTCTGTGTTCATGACGCTTTGGTGAAGTGGCTTGGAGCATGTTGTCAAGTAACGTACGTGCCACACAAATGCCAGGCTATGACCATCACCAGTAAGAGACAATCTAACGATTGCCCCTTGACAGTCAATGGTGTTACCATTACCGAATCCCCCACTATCAACACCCTGGGGTTATCATTGACCAGAAACACAACTGGTCTCACCACATAAACACAGTGGCTACAAGAGCACGTCAGATGCTAGGAATATTGTAGAGAGTAACTCACCTCCCTACTCCCCGAAGCCTGTCCATCATCTCTAAGGCACAAGTCAGGAGTGTGATGGAATACTCCCCACTTGCTTGGATGAGAGCAGTCCCAAAACATTCAATAAACTTGACACCATCCAGGACAAAGCAGCCCACTTGATTGGCACCACGTCCACAAACATCCACTCCCTCCACCACCAAACACTCAGTAGTGTGTACTAGCTACAAGATGCACTGCAGAAATTCACCAAAGATCCTCAGACAGCACCTTCCAAAGCCATGACCGCTTCCATTTGGAAGGATAATGGTAGCAGATACATGGAATACCACTCCCTTCAAGTTCCCTTCCAAGCAACTCACTATCCTGACTTGGAAATATCTCGCCGCTCTTTCACTGTCACTGGGACAAAGTCCTGGAATTCCCTCTCCAACAGCATTGAGGGTCAACCCACAGCAGGGGGACTGTAGCGGTTCAAGAAGACACCTTCTCAAGGGGCAACTTGGGACGGGCAATAAATGCTGGGCCCAACCAGTGATGCCCCCCTCCCACGAGTGAATATCGAAGGGCGACTGGCCTTTTATCATGTGATATTGTGATCCTGAGGGGCTGCAATCGTCCCTCTGGGGGAGGGATCATGACATTCCTCAAGTGCAAATTTGGGGGGAGGGAGGAGAGGGAGAGGGTGTCATCCCACCCAAACCTCCCCCCCACCCCCCCCCCCATATAAATAACCCGTGAGGAAAGAAATGGTCATGTGCAGGGAAAGGTTTAATCTGAAAATCAAACACAGCCTGTGATTTGGGGAGAGGAGGGAGACAGAGCAATTTTCGAAAGGTTGGATGTTCTCACAGCTTTGTGGCTGAGAACTTCAAGAATGTTATGAAATGCTCCACGTGAACGAATCATCTCTCCGTTCTCTCTCTCGGAGTGTCAGGTTTCTGGCCTTTATCCTCGCTGTCCTTGAACTGAGTCGGCCATTTCAGAGGGCTGTTCAAGTTCCACCACTCTGCTGTGGGGCCTGGAGTCACGTGTGGGCCAGACTGGGTAAGGAGGGCAGATTTCCTTTCTCGGTGAACCAGCTGGGTGAAAGACTCAGGATCGGCTGAGGCCCTGTAGACTCAGACCCGATCGATTGGACGTAACTCTGCTGGTGACGGGATTTGAACCTCTAACCCCAGATCATTGGCCATCATTTCCCCAGGTTCACAAGAAGGCGGGCAATTCGAGGTGCGGATGGGGGGGGTTGGTGCCCAGTTGGGGGGAGCCTAGGCCGGGATGCCATGGGGTAGAGAATAGGTCTCCTGGACATAAAGGTAGTAATGGCACAGGATTGGACAGTGCCCTCTCGGCCCCTGCAAGCTCTCTCTTTATTTCATACATAGAATAGAATTATAGAATCCCAACATCAAACTCAAAGCAGTAATTACACAGTCTGGTGGTATTGCCACTGGACTAGTAATCCAGGGACAGAGATAGTGCTCTGGCCTCAAAAATGCCCCCAGTAACAAGAGAAGGGGACGGTGGGTGGTCAGAGCTTAAAGATATGGGATAGGACTGAGATGAGGAGACATTTTTCACCCATAGAGTGGGAATCTTCTGGAACAGAAAGCAGTTGAGGCTAAACAGCAAATGTTTTCTAGAAGGAGTTAGACACAGCTCTTGGGGCTAAAGGGATCAAAGGATATGGGGAGAATGATCCGCCATGATCATACAGAATGGTGGAGCCAGCTCAGAGGGCCCAACTCTCCAGCTGCTCCTATTTTCTATGTTTCTATGTTTCTCACAGTGAAGGCACTGAGTGGGGGCGTGGGTAACTGTGTGACACTGATGTTAAAAAGATTTTTAAGTGGTTTCATGCATTGTCCAAGATAGTGGCATAAAACTGTTTTAAAACACACAAAGGTGGAGAAATCCCTGGGATCTGATCAGTTGTATCCCAGAACTCTGTGGGAAGCTAGGGAAGTGATTGCTGGGCCTCTTGCTGAGATATTTGTATCATTGATAGTCACAGGAGAGGTGCCAGAAGACTGGAGGTTGGCAAACATGGTGCCACTGTTTAAGAAAGGAGGTAAGGACAAGCCAGGGAACTATAGACCGGTGAGCCTGACCTCGGAGGTGAGCAAGTTGTTGGAGGGAATCCTGAGGGACAGGATGTGCATGTATTTGGAAAGGCAAGGACTGATTAGGGATAAGCTGAAAAGTGTGTTGCTGGAAAAGCGCAGCAGGTCAGGCAGCATCCAAGGAGCAGGAGAATCGACGTTTCGGGCATAAGCCCTTCTTCAGGAATGAGGAAGGTGTGCCAAGCAGGCTAAGATAAAAGGTTGGGAGGATGGATTGGGGGAATGACATTAGGAATGCGATAGGTGGAAGGAGGTTAAGGTGAGGGTGATAGGCCAGAGAGGGGGTGGGGGCGGAGAGGTTGGGAAGAAGATTGCAGGTTAGGAAGGTGGTGCTGAGTCCGAGGGTTGGGACTGAGATAAGGTGGGGGGAGGGGAAATGAGGAAGCTGGAGAAAAGGGATACTCAATGTGGCTTTGCGCGTGGGAAATCATGTTTCACAAACTTGATTGAGTTTTTTGAAGAAGTAACAAAGAGGATTGATGGGGGCAGAATGGTGGACGTGATCTGTATGGACTTCAGTAAGGCGTTCGACAAGGTTCCCCATGGGAGATTGGTTACTAAGGTTAGATCTCATGAAATACAGGGAGAACTCGCCATTTGGATACAGAACTGGCTCAAAGGTAGAAGACAGAGGGTGGTGGTGGAGGTGAAAATGTGTTGCTGGAAAAGCGCAGCAGGTCAGGCAGCATCCAAAGAGCAGGAGAATCGACGTTTCGGGCATGAGACCTTCTTCAGGAAGGTGGTGGTGGAGGGTTGTTTTTCAGACTGGAGGCCTGTGACCAGTGGAGTGCCACAAGGATCGGTGCTGGGTCCTCTACTTTTTGTCATTTACATAAATGATTTGGATGCAAGCAGAAGAGGTACAGTTAATAAGTTTGCAGATGACACCAAAATTGGAGGTGTAGTGGACAGTGAAGAGGGTTACCTCAGATTACAACAGGATCTGGACCAGATGGGCCAATGGGCTGAGAAGTGGCAGATGGAGTTTAATTCAGATAAATGTGAGGTGCTGCATTTTGGAAAGGCAAATCTTAGCAGGACTTATACACTTAATGGTAAGGTCCTCGGGAGTGTTGCTGAACAAAGAAACCTTGGAGTGCAGGTTCATAGCTCCTTGAAAGTGGAGTTGCAGGTAGCTAGGATAGTGAAGAAGGCATTTGGTATGCTTTCTTTTATTGGTCAGAGTATTGAGTACAGGAGTTGGGAGGTCATGTTGCGGCTGTACAGGACATTGGTTAGGCCACTGTTGGAATATTGCATGTCAGTTCTGGTCTCCTTCCTATCGGAAAGATGTTGTGAAACTTGAAAGAGTTCAGAAAAGATTTACAAGGATGTTGCCAGGGTTGGAGGGTTTGAGCTATAGGGAGAGGCTGAACAGGTTGGGTCTGTTTTCCCTGGAGCGTCGGAGGCTGAGGGGTGACCTCATAGAGGTTTATAAAATCATGAGGGGAATGGATAGGGTGAACCGACAAGGTCTTTTCGCTGGGTGGGTGAGTTCAGAACTAGAGGGCATAGGTTAAAGGTGAGTGGGGAAAGATATAGAAGAGACCTAAGGGCAATCTTTTCGCGCAGAGGGTGGTACGTGTATGGAATGAGCTGCCAGAGGATGTGGTGGAGGCTAGTACAATTCCAACATTTAAATGCCATCTGGATGGGTATATGATTAGGAAGGGTTTAGGGAGATATGGGCCAAATGCTGGTAAATGGGACTAGATTAATTTAGGATATCTGGTCGGCATGGATGATTTGGATCGAATGGCTCTGTTTCTGTGCTGTACATCTCTGTGACTCTCTGACTGGCAAACAGACTGCCTCCCCCGATGGACATCTGTGATGTTACGCACACACAAAGCGTCCTAACAATCCTATCCAAACTTGGTAGAAAGGACTTGGAGCTTCCTCCTCATTGAATTTCTAACTTCACTTGTCCATTTCATGGAACCGCTGTACCAGTTTGATTTATATTGACAGTATGAGGGTCTTTAGTGGAAGCTTCCTAACCCAGTTTGTTACCCTGAGATAATTTCCTCATTAACATTTAGAACTGCAGATGCTGGAAATCAGAAACAAACCAGAAATTGCTGGAAAAACTCAACAGGTCTGGCAGCACCTGTGGAGCAATAAAAACAGTTAACGTTTTGGGTTCATTGCCAAAGCATGTTGTGATGCACCTCTGGAGCAGGTGGGGCCTGAAAGCAGGCCTCCTGGCTCAGAGATAGGGACGTTACCACAATATCTCTGACAGCTGATTGTGGAAACCCATTAGAGATATGTTCATTTTTGAGGCTAAAGCAGCCAGTGTGTAGCAACACTGACATCTTGTGTCTGATTAGTAGAATTACAGGCCAACGAGTAAAAATGCCCCGAATAGAAAAGGTTTTGCTCACTTTCTGAGTGAGAGTCAGATACAGTAACAGTTCTGAAAGAGATAATGTTTGAGCTGCGCTAAGCTACACCCACCCTGAGTTGGATAAAAATAATGCATAAGAGCATTAAGGGCAGCACGGTGGCTCAGTAGATAGCATTGCTGCCTCACAGGTCTGTGTGGAGTTTGCACATTTTCCCCGTGTCTGCGTGGGTTCCCTCCGGGTGCTCCGGTTTCCTCCCACAATCCAAAGATGTGCAGGGCAGGGTGAATTGGCCATGCTAAATTGCCCGTAGTGTTAGGTGCATTAGTCAGAGGGAAATGGGTCTGGGTGGGTTACTGTTTGGAGGGTCGGTATGAACTGGTTGGGCCGAAGGGCCTGTTTCCACACTGTAGGGAATCTAATCTAATCTAATTAGGGAGAAAATAGGAGAATGACATTAGGTAAAGTTGCTTATTTAACGGGCTGGTATGAGTTTGATGACTGAATGGCCTCTTTGTGTGTAAAACTTCTGTGATGGTGGAGAATTAGCTGGTATCTAGCACACACACACACACACTCACACACACTCTCACACACACACTCACACACACTCACACACACTCACACACACTCACACACACACACACGCACACGCACACACGCACGTCCTTTATGTTTTGTTGCTAATGGTTAAAAAGCTTAAGGGTTAATGTAACATGTATATAGTTACTGGGATATCATACAATATTGTAACACAAGACAATAGCTACGTTTGCTGAGAATTATTCTCCACCTAACCATCTTCAACTATTTCATCAATGACTTTCCCTCCATCATAAGATCAGAAAGTGGGGATGTTCACTGATGATTGCACAATGTTCAGCCCCATTCACGACCCCTCAGGTACTGAAGCAGTCCATGTTCAAATGCAACATGATCCAGGCTTGGGCTGATATTCCTTCCACACAAGTACCAGGCAGTGATCATCTCCAATAAGAGACGAGCTCACCACTGCCCCTTGACATTCAATGGTGTTACTATCACTGAGTCCCCCACTATCAACATCAACAACCATTGACCAGAAACTCAAATGGACCCACTAGTGGCTACAAGAGCACGTCAGAGGCTGGGAATACTGTGACATGTAACCCACCTCCTGACTCCCCGAAACCTATCCACCAGCCTCACCTGGAGCACAAGTTTGTGGGCATCACGGGAGCTCAGTGGTTAGCACTGCTGTCCCACAGCGCCAGGGACCCAGGTTCGATTACAGCCTTGGGCGACTGTCTGTGTGGAGTTTGCACGTTCTCCCTGTGTCTGTGTGGGTTTCCTCCGGGTGCTCCGGTTTCCTCCCACAGTCCAAAGATGTGCAGGTTAGGTGAATTGGCCAGGCTAAATTGCCCATAGTGTTAGGTGCATTAGTCAGAGGGAAATAGGTCTGGGTGGGTTACTCTTCAGAGGGTCAGTGTGGACTGGTTGGGGCTGAAGGGCTTGTCCCCACACTGTCAGGATTGTATTCTACAATGCCCAGGTCAGGACAGTGGCCACTGCACACGGGAATGACCCTGAGTAGGCATCAGGGTTCAAGACAAGGTTTGCTGACATTGTGACATATGTATCTGATCAATCTGTGATATATTCTCTCCAAAATATTCTTCCTGAGGGTTTATGGCTGATATATATCTTGCAATCAACATTACTACACACAGATTATCTGATCATTACCACTTTGCAGTTTTGTGGGAGCTTTCTGTTTCCAAATGGGCTCTCACATTTCCTGCATTACAATGTACGTGACAACACTTTGAAAGCATCTGATTAACTGCAAGACGTTTTCTGTATGTTCTGAGTTTGTGAGGGCACTTTCATCAAGACAAGTTGCTGAGATCTGGTCAGAAAAGGGGTCTCGCCCAGTGGTTCGACACACTGGGGTAAAACCCAGCACTTTGGCATGATTATCATTTACCAGATTCACACAGGGGCAGCCTATTGTCAGTTTGATTGCTGGAGATTGCGCCATTGATTGTCTGTTCCTGCTCAGGTAAATGTTCCAGTCTGGAACAGTAAGGCTGTCTGTAAAATGTGGACTATGTGACACTGTGGCACCCTCTAGTGTCCACACACGTTGAGTGATTTCTCATGATTTGGAGATGCCGATGTTGGACTGGGGTGTACAAAGTTAAAAATCACACAACACCAGGTTATAGCCCAACAGGTTTAATTGGAAGCACTAGCTTTCGGAGCGTCGCTCCTTCAACAACTACCTGATGAAGGAGCGACACTCCGAAAGCTGGTGATTTCTCAGATTCAGTGAGCTGCGGTATTGAGGAACCAGGACCATCCTTAACTCAGACCACTATGAGGCTCTCATTAGTGATTGAGGTCAAAAATCAAATGACCCCATGCTATATTCTGACAGGTTTATTTGATGTTGCAAGCTTTCAAAGCTCCACTCCTTCCTCAGGTGTGGTCTGACAGCGAGGAATAAGACATTGTATTTATAAGTGAAAAGTTACCAACTTTCAAACTAGCTGCCCTTGTTGAATCCTTTACTGTAATCAGTTAGGAGGTAGACTGCTCCAGAAAATCCAGATTCCTTTCAGGTCTTTGCCCTTGAGGTTTTCTCAATGTACAAGAGGTGACACCTCAGGTTAGACAATGTGCTTTAGGTGTGAGGTTCGAATCTGTCTGTGTTCTGACCTGAGGAGAGGTCCATAGAATCTGCACCAGTGGAAGATGATGCTAAATCTGCACTCATTCCACTTTCCAGCAGGTAGCCCATAGCTGTGCATGTTATGACCGTGTCTGAGTAAAAGGATCTCCTTCTGAATGATTTACCCAGGCAGTACATTCCAGACCCCGCACCACAGCCTCTGGGTGAAAAAGCTTTTCCTCCAGTCCCCTCATAAACCCCTGCCTCTCACTGTAACATTGACCATTCAATGAAGAGGAAAAGCTGCCTCCTATCCCTGTGGCCCGGTGAATTGCTCCCACCCATGTGTGAGCTTCTGACCCTCAGTTATGGGCGGCACGGTGGCCCAGTGGTTAGCACCAGGGTCCCAGGTTCGATTCCAGCCTCGGGTGACTGACTGTGTGGAGTTTGCACGTTCTCCCCTTGTGTACGTGGGTTTCCTCCGGGTGCTCTGGTTTCCTCCCGCAGACGAAAGATGTACGGGCTACGTGCATTGGCCATGCTAAATTCCTGATGAAGGGCTTTTGCCCGAAACGTTGATCCTCCTGCTTCTCGGATGCTGCCTGACCGGCTGTGCTTTCCCAGCGCCACACTCTCGACTCTGATCTCCAGCATCTGCAGTCCTCACTTTCGCCCTGTGCTAAATTCCCCACAGTGTCCAGGGATGTCTAGGTTAGGTGCATTAGTCAGGAGAAGTCGTAGGGGAATGAGTTGGTGTAGACTTGTTGGGCCAAATGGCCTGTTTCCACACCATAGGGGTTCTGTGATGACCCTGACGACCATGGGGAAATTCCTGCCAAAAGGTTTAATTTAAATCGATGGATGGAAGAGCCGGGTTTAGAGGGATTCAGCCTGCGGTCCATGTGAACGAAGATAAAGGTGGAGGCCAGACTGAGTGGCCTGTTGGTGGTCAGGGACATGCTCACCATGTGGTACAAAGTTGAAAAATGTGTTGCTGGAAAAGCGCAGCAGGTCAGGCAGCATCCAAGGAGCAGGAGAATCAACGTTTCGGGCATGAGCCCCTCCTGAAGAAGAGCGTATGCCTGAAACATTGATTCTCCTGCTCCTTGGATGCTGCCTGACCTGCTGCGCTTTTCCAGCAACACATTTTTCAGCTCTGACCTCCAGCATCTGCAGTCCTCACTTTCTCCTGTGTGGTACAAGTGTTTGGTTCTCGTAGACTGTTTGAACAAAGCCGAACGCAGACGCATTGTAACGTTCCCCTGAGCATCTGGGACAAATTTGCTGCATTTTCTTTGATATTTATGACCCTGGGCCTGACTTTAGAGTAATACTCGACACGGGCCTTGTCTGAGCCACTGAAATATTTTCAGTCTTCTTCAGTGAGGGCTCTTTCACGTTCCCATTTCCTCTTTCAGAGAGAGATCGCTCGCATCCCCGTTTCTCAGAGCACTCCCTTCACTCGCCGGACCAATCAGCCTCTCGCAAAATGTACCCATTATGTGGGGGACACTCTTTGGCGGGTCGGTATGGACTCGTTGGGCCGAAGGGCCTGTTTCCACACTGTAGGGATTCATATGAGGAGCAGTTCAGTAGCTCAGGCTGGTACTCGCTGGAGTTCAGAAGGGGGGATCTGATTGGTGCATGTAAAATGCTAAGGAGGTTGCGAAGGTGGACGTTGAGCAGATGTTGTGGGACAGTCTGGAACAAGACATCTGGATATAGGATGAGAGAAGATTGGTTCAAAAATGAGATGAGGAGAAGCTGCTTTCCTCAGAGGGTCGCCGATCTGTGGAAATCACTGCCCCAGAATGCAGTGGGGGCAGAATCCATCAACAGGTTCAATTCCAGCATCAGGCAACTGCCCGTGAGGAGTTTGCACGTTCTCCCCATCTCTGTATGGTTATGCTCCGGCTTCCTGATGAAGGACTTATGTCCAAAACGTTGATTTTCCTACTCCTCAGATGCTGCCTGGTGTGCTGTGCTTTTCCAACGACACACTCTCGACTCTGATCTGCAGCTCTCACTTTCTCCTCGTTGATTTTCCCTCCCACAGTCCCAAAGATTGCACCACTGACTGAGACGATGGGAACCATCATGCTTCAGCTACCCAGTCTGACTCTCCCGCTCTGTCCCCACAGCCTTGTATTATCCAATTCCCTTTCAAAAGCTACAAAGGAATTCACATCAGGCCGTACCTTGCAGGTTGTAAAAATTCACTGTTGTTCCTTTTCCCAGGGTGTCTTCAGTAAATTTCCTATAAACTAATAGTTTTCTTTTTTAGAATTTACTTTTCGGGAAGGCAGGAACAGAGTGGGACTCCCCCGCTGGAGCTCCTCCCCTCTGCCTGGTCGTTTACTTTCTCAGGAGGCCTATCTCCCTCCAATCCCAGGCTGGCCCGATTTTAATTATTTCGCCATTGGCTCGGTGTCTTCGTCTCCAACTCTTGAACAAGCTGTCATTCAAAGTGAGCTAAAGTTGTACACTCACTGGCAACTATCCTGCAGGGGAACTGTTCAATGTGAATAAGGAAAAATACACATGAAGACATAAATTAGGAGCAGGCTGGGAGAAAACAAGGACTGCAGACCAACTTGACTGAGATTTTTTGAGGAAGTAATGAAGAAGATTGATGAAGGCAGAGCAGTAGATGTGATCTATATGGACTTCAGTAAGGCGTTCGACAAGGTTCCCCAGGGGAGACTGGTTAGCAAGGTTAGATCTCACGGAATACAGGGAGAACTACCGTTTGGATACAGAACTGGCTCAAAGGTAGAAGCCAGAGGGTGGTGGTGGAGGGTTGTTTTTCAGGCTGGAGGCCTGTGACCAGTGGAGCGCCACAAGGATGGGTGCTGGGCCCTCTACTTTTTGTCATTTATATAAATGATTTGGATATGAGCAGAAGAGGTACAGTTAGTAAGTTTGCAGATGACACCAAATTGGAGGTGTAGTGGACAGCGAAGAGGGTTACCTCAGATTACAACAGGATCTGGACCAGATGGGCCAATGGACTGAGAAGTGGCAGATGGAGTTTAATTCAGATAAATGCTAGGTGCTGCATTTTGGGAAAGAAAATCTTAACAGGACTTATACACTTAATGTTAAGGTCCTAGGGAGTGTTGCTGAACAAAGAGATCTTGGAGTGCAGGTTCATAGCTCCTTGAAAGTGGAGTCGCAGGTAGATAGGGTAGTGAAGAACGCGTTTGGTATGCTTTCCTTTATTGGTCAGAGTATTGAGTACAGGAGTTGGGAGGTCATGTTGCAGCTGTACAGGACATTGGTTAGGCCACTATTGGAATATTGTGTGCAATTCTGGTCTCCTTCCTATCGGAAAGATATAGTGAAACTTGAAAGGGTTCAGAAAAGATTTACAAGGATGTTGCCAGGGTTGGAGGATCTGAGCTATAGGGAGAGGCTGAACAGACTGGAGCTGTTTTCCCTGGAGCGTCGGAGGCTGAGAGGTGATCTTATAGAGATTTACAAAATTATGAGGGGCATGGATAGGATAAATAGACAACGTCTTTTCCCTGGGGTCAGGGAGTTCAGAACTAGAGGGCATAGGTTTAGGGTGAGAGGGGAAAGATATAAAAGAGACCTAAGGGGCAACGTTTTCACCCAGAGGGTGGTACGTGTATGGAATGAGCTGCCAGAGGAAGTGGTGGAGGCTGCTACAATTGCAACATTTAAGAGGCATCTGAATGGGTGTATGAATAGGAAGGGTTTGGAGGGATACGGGCCGGATGCTGGCAGGCGGGACTAGATTGCGTTGGGATATCTGGTCGGCATGGACGGGTTGGGTGAAGGATCTGTTTCCATGCTGTACATCTCTATGACTCTATGCTGGAGATCAGAGTCAAAAAGTATGGCGCTGGGAAAGCACAGCCGGCCAGGCAGCATCCGAGGAGCAGGAGAATCGACGTTTTGTAACATAAATCTTTCTCCAAGTCCTAGATGCTACCATAACAGGAAGTCCCCTCTTTACATCCACCCAGTCAAGTCCTCTCAGGACTGTATATGTTTCAACCAAGTCTTTTGAACTCCAGCTGATACAAGCCTGGACTGTCCAATCTCTCGGTAGAACAACCCACCCATTCCAGGGATCAGTCCAGTCTCTGAACTGCTCCAACATATCTTTCCCGAAACAAGGAGACTGTACACACAGTACTCCTGATGCAGTCTTGTCAGAGCCCTCTATAACTGACATGTAGCCTGCCCGCTTTTCAACTGAATTCCACTCATAAGAAACGGGAACATTTTATTAACTTTCCGAATTACTTGTTGCACCTGTTTTTGACACTTTGATGTTTCATGCACGAGGACATGCAGATCCCTCTCCGGGCTCTGCACTCTCCCCATGTGGATAACATGTTCCTGGGGTACGCTTTGTGCTGATGTTCTCCTTCTGTCCATTCCAGTCCCCCTCCTTGTGCCCTCTTCATAACAGAGTCAGACTCCTGAGCGGTTTCTTACCTTTAATTTTTCCCACTTCTTGCTTTATGTTCTTTCTCTTTGTACCTTCTGTCCTCGGATGGCATTGGTGATGTCCCGGGTAAAAGTCAGCGCACACTTTCAGTCACAGCCAGGACTGGAACTCCCGGCCTCAGTGTGGGCCCAGACTCCCGGCCTCAGTGTGGGACTGGAAATCGAGGCCTCAGTGTGGGCCCAGACTCCCGGCCTCAGTGTGGGACTGGAACCCCACCCCTCAGTGTGGGACTCAGACTCCCCTCCCCCCTCAGTGTGGGACTCAGACTCCCCCCCCCCCCCTCAGTGTGGGACTCAGACTCCCCCCCCCCTCAGTGTGGGACTCAGACCCCCCCCCCTCAGTGTGGGACTCAGACTCCACCCCCCCCTCAGTGTGGGACTCAGACTCCCCTCCCCCCTCAGTGTGGGACTCAGACTCCCCCCCCCCCCCTCAGTGTGGGACTCAGACTCCCCCCCCCCTCAGTGTGGGACTCAGACCCCCCCCCCCCCTCAGTGTGGGACTCAGACTCCCCCCCCCCCCCCTCAGTGTGGGACTGGAACTCCCCCCCTCAGTGTGGGACTCAGACTCCCCCCCCCCTCAGTGTGGGACTCAGACTCCCCCCGCCCCCCCCCTCAGTGTGGGACTCAGACTCCCCCCCCCCCCTCAGTGTGGGACTCAGACTCCCCCCCCCCTCAGTGTGGGACTCAGACTCCACCCCCCCCTCAGTGTGGGACTCAGACTCCCCCCCCCCCCCCTCAGTGTGGGACTGGAACTCCCCCCCTCAGTGTGGGACTCAGACTCCCCCCCCCCTCAGTGTGGGACTCAGACTCCCCCCCCCCCTCAGTGTGGGACTCTGACCCCCCCCCCCTCAGTGTGGGACTCAGACTCCCCCCGCCCCCCCCCTCAGTGTGGGACTCAGACTCCCCCCCCCCCCACTCAGTGTGGGACTCAGAATGCCTGTCTCAGTATGGAGTTCTCCCTCAGAGTGAAGCCTGGTATGGTGTGAGTTGTAATTCTGAATCTTATTTCTCAAGTTTTCCAATTTATTGCTGGGCTTTCCAATGTCTTTGTCATTTTATGTTTTATTTTACAGAAGTTGTCCTGTAGTCTCTATGCCCACGTACCCTATCAAATGTAGCACTGTCAGTGGCAAGGTGTAAACGTTTCCTTGCACGCGTGTGAGTACATGTGACAATAAAGTCAGTCCTGGTATCTTTGTGTCAGTGGCAAATTTAGCAAATCAAAATTCTGGCCCCATATCTGAGACTTTGACCTGGATCTGCAGAAGGTTAAGGCAGTGATAGTTGTTGCTGTTTTACTCTGAAATTAATTAGAGATTTGAATCACTGGGACAGCTCAGGTAGCTATGTCACCTTTTTATTGTTTGGAGATGCCTGGGGTATGCAGTTAAAAATCACACAACACCAGGTTATTGTCCAACAGGTTTATTTGGAAGCACTAGCTTTCAGAGCGCTGCTCCTTCATCATAGGAAAGTGGGCGGCATGGTGGCTCAGTGGTTAGCACTGCTGCCTCACAGCACCAGAGACCTGGGTTCAATTCCCGCCTCAGGTGACAGACTGTGGAGTTTGCACATTCTCCCAGTGTCTGCGTGGGTTTCCTCTGGGTGCTCCGGTTTCCTCCCACAGTCCAAAGATGTGCAGGTCAGGTGAATTGGCCATGCTAAATTACTCGTGGTGTTAGGTTAAGGGGGAAATGTAGGGGAATGGGTCTGGGTGGGTGTGCTTCGGCGGGTCGGTGTGGGCCGAATGGCCTGTTTCCACACTGTAGGGAATCTAATCTAATGAACTGAAAACAAATTGGTCACTCTAAAAGATGAGAGACTTAACAAATAATCCAGGTATTTTTCAATGTATAATTTCAGCTACATCACACTGTAAACTTTTGCTATAAATTCTATGTCTTACAATCTTATTCTCCACAACCACCTGATGACGGAGTAGTGTTCAGAAAGCTCATGGGGTTTTCAATTAAACCTGTTAGACATAACCTGGTGAAGTGTGATTTTTAACTTTGTTCACCTGTTTTAAGTGAAGTGGGTAGAATTCTCCCTCGGGCACCATTCTCACACATCACCTTCAGTAAAATCAGAATAATGATCCTCTCTCTCTACACACCAGTATTCCCTGTGAAGCAGCTAACTGAAACAAAAAGGGGACGAAACCCCATTGTATCAACATAACAAAAACAAGCAAAACAAATAGCACCTGAAGATGAAAAAGAAGCGAAGCTAAATATTTTCCAGTTCAGACAGAATGTGCAGTAAGTACAGGCCTTGGAAAACTATTAGTTTGCCAAGAAGGTTTATAAATTTAAAACATAATCATTCAAAGCACTGGAATTCCCTTGCTCCACTGAAGAGTGATGGTTATCGACTGAATTCTGGCAGGTTCTGAGGATTCCAAAGCTCCTGACTACAGTTTTCCATTAAGCAATGTACTGAGCTGTGTGTGCTACCTTGTGTGTATGTGTGTGTGTGTATATGTGTGTGAGTGTGTGTGTATGTGTGTGTATGTATGTGTGTGCATGTGTGTGTGTCTGTGTATGTGTGCATGTATGTGTGTGTGTATGTATGTGTGTGTGCGCGTGTGTGTGTATGTGTATGTATGTGTATATGTGTGTGCGTGTATGTGTGTGTGTGTATATGTGTGTGTGAGTTATGATAGGTAGATAGGTACATGAGATATATTGCCCTCCAATATATTGGCAGCACCTTCAACACACGCACATGTAAATACTGTGGCTACAGGAACAGGTCAGAGGCAAGGAATGGTACAGTGAGGAACTCACCTCCCAAGCCTGTCCACCAATACAAAGCAGAAGTGAGGACTGCAGATGCTGGAGATTAGAGTCAGGATTAGAGCGGTGCTGGAAAAGCACAGGAAGTCAGGCAGCATCCGAGGAGCAGGAAAAATCGACATTTCGGGCAAAAACTCTTAATCAGGAATGACCATCCACAAGGCCCAAGTCAGGAGTGTGATGGAGTACTCCCCACTTGCCTGGATGGGTGCGGCTCCCACAACACTCAAGAAGCTCGACACCATCCAGGACAAAGCAGTCGCTTGATTGGCAGCACCTTCAACATAGGATTCCTTCAGCACTGATGCTTTGTGGCAACAAAATGCAGTGGATACACTGGAGTAATTCACTGAATCTCCCCCGACAGTACGTTCCAACTCTGTGACATTTAACCCCCGGGAGGATGAAGCCGACAAGTACATAATAACTTCAGCAACTGCCTATTCCCCTACAAGTCACTCATCATGCTGACTTACAACAATATTACTAACTATGCCTTCATGTTGCTTAAGCTGGTCTTTATTCATCTGCGTCTCACAGTTGGACCAATTAAGGCTGTGGGGGGTGATCTTTAGTGGCCGTTTAATGTCATCCGACAGAATTGTGATTCCCGCTCCTGTGTCCAGTTTTAAACTGTGCTGTCTGTGATGTCAGTGGTTCAGTATTGAGGATCAGGGCTCATGACATTTCTAAGAGGAATAACTTGCTGCATGGATCTTATACCAAGAAGGGAACACAATGACTGTAACCACTGCTTTCAGCAGGGTGGATCACCTTCACCTTCTGACTTGAGGATCTTTCCGGGTGGCTCTTGTGGAAAGCTTTCAGAATGGCACATGGCATTTATCAGGTGCCTCCCATGTGCCCATCATAACCCAGTTTTAATTCTGTGTCCACCCTGATCAGTGGGAGTGCATTTGACTGAGCTAAAGCTAACAAAAACTCAACTTGAATTTTGCTAGAAAGGGAGCTGAAGATTTCATGTCTTGCAGTCATCAGGATTAATTTCAAATGGTTACAAGAATTTATACTGCAAATACTACCTCTACAACACATTGCCTACATCTACATTTAGATTACTTGTTGACGGGGAGAATTAGATTGCAAAGGTAGCCTTGAGTTTTTGCAGAATAAGTTTTGTTCCAAGCAGCACAGTCTGGAACCATAGACTCATTGTCATTGTGATGATGCTGCTGCCTTGGCCAGGTAATGTTATTATTGGTATTTTTTTTGGAGACATAGACTCCCAAAAAGTCTAAGTGGAAGGGTTTTAGGGCCAGTTTGATTGTAGCGAACAGATGCTGCCTCAGTTAAAAGGCTTTCAAGTTTAAAAAAAAACACTTGGATATGGAGGGGGGGCACGGTAACTCAGTGGTTAGCACTGCTGCCTCACAGCACCAGGGACCCGGGTTCAATCCCTGCCTCGGGCAATTGTCTGTGTGGAGTTTGCACATTCTCCCCATGTCTGTGTGGGTTTCCTTTGGGTGCTACAGTTTCCTCCCATGATCCAAAGGTGAGCAGGTTAGGGTGAATTGACCATGCCAAATCGCCCATAGTGTTCAGGGATGTGTAGGTTAGGTACATTAGTCAGGGGAATGGGTCTGGATAGGTTACTGTTCAGAGGGCCTGTTTACACACTGTAGGGATTCTAATGAAAGGAGAGTGGCCAGTTCTTCCAGGCAGCTTTTCTCTGGTTTGGTTTTAACACAGTATTGTTCTAAAGCTATTGGATCCATAGAAGCAGATCTATGCCAATCTTCCTCTCTCTCTGACATCTCTCCTGTAAGACTCTATGTGTGACTTTACCTTTTGTGGCAAGGGGTGTTTATGGGGATTGCTGCAAATATTTGGAACAGAGTCATTAAGTTGGGATGATCTGTCGGGTTTTCAGAGAGGTTAAGTTATTCCGTATTCTGTTCTCTTCTGTTTGTGTTTCATTTGGTAATCTTTTAAATAGATTCTGTTTGTTTAAAACTATGTGGTTTGACCAACTGCATCACTCCTGGAATATCCACTGTACACCTGCTTAAAACAACTAGCAAAGTTAGGGTTTGGGCCACTTCCTTGAAATGTTTTGAGGGGACCCGGCTTGGTCCGTAACATCATAGAATCATACAGCTTGGAAACAGAACCTTCAACCCAACTAGTCCATGCTGACCATGTTCCCACACTAAACCAATCCCAACATTCTGCACTTGGTCCTTGTCCCTCCAAATCTTTCCGATCCATGAATGATGTGGGGAACTTTGTTGTCTGAAAAGGAGGAGTCTGGGGCAGAAATGCAATCTGTATCAATGTGCCCTTTGGCTTGCCGTAGTCATGTGACCTCTATCACATAAAGTGACAACATAGGGCAGAGGAACCCTCATCTTTGTGGAATTACATGTTTTCTCTTTCAGTTTGACACTATTTTTAACTTCCTGAGTTAACCACAGATGGTTCCTCATCCCTCAGCCTCTTCCTTCCTCCCAGGAATGGCTAATTGCTGAGTTTTCTGAAATATCTCCTCAAAAGCAATAATTTGCAGATTACTCCCAATCACTACATGCAAGTGACTACAGAAATAGGAGGATAAGACAGAGGGATGTGTGTGGCTGGGAAGATGATACATGGTGGTGGTGGTGCTGTAGATTCCTGGGATACTGGGACTGCCTCTGGAGGAGACAACACCTGCACAAAACCAATGGGTCCCGTCTGTCCAGGGTTGCTGGTGGGTTATTTGTGTTAATGCTGTTGAGGATGCTTTATTTCAAACAGGGGTGTGGTCACCAGGGTTGAGTATCAGACAGGATTACCTGCCTGCTCAAAATACTGGGAGGGACGGCTAGCACTAGAATAGAACAAATTAGTAGGTGGGGTTGGAAATAAGGTTAAATTAAAACATTCTAAATCAGGCGAATGGTGCATCTATATGAATACGCTGAGCATGGCCAATAAGATGAAGGCATTCTGGCCATAGATTGCTCAGTGGAATTGTGATTTTATGGCCATAACTGAGACTTGGCTTAACATCAAACAGAACTGGGTGGTCAAATTCCTGGATACAAGGTGTTCAGGAGAGAAAAGGAGGAGAGATTGGCTAAGGAGGACATTGCAGCCCTGGAAAGAGAGAAAGTCCCAGGACAGGACTAGCCAAGGAAGGAAAAGGGTACAAAGGCTCTGCTGAGAGGTGAATGGTGCGGCTGTTATGTTACTGGGATTGTAACCCAGAAACCTCGGGCTCATGTTCTGGGGACCTGGGCTTGAATCCAACCACAGCAGACGGTGATATTTTAATAGAAATAAAAGAAAATTGGAATAAAAGGCAGACCTATTGGCAACCAGTGTCAGTGGTTGGAAGAAGCCATTGGGCTTCTGATGCTGCTAGAGAAGAAAATCTGCTGTCTTTACATGGTCTGGTCGACATGTGACCCCAGTAACCATAGCGACGTGGTTGATTCTATGGCCCATGGGCAATTAGGAATGGACGATAAACTTTGGCCTAGCCAGTGCCGACCGTATCCGATGAACAAATAAACAAAATGGTGTCCTTGTAGCGATCTTTCAATACTGGTTGCTGGTGTATGATTCAATGCAAATCGAAGCTTCCACATCATCCCACCAGGGGATCAGAAAGGTGTCTGGAGGATCATGGGGAACTGGCAAAGTTTGGAATCCAGTGCCCATGGGTGGGGTCCGTGTGTGTGTGTGTGTGTGTGTGTGTGGCTGGTGCCCATGGATTATACCCTGAGATGGTGTCAGGGTGTGCACCAATACAGAGTTTCTGTGCAGTCAGGGACCTGCTCTGACTTCTGTATGGACGTCTAACTTTTTCGATATGTTCGGTAATATAGGAACTGAGTGCTAATGAGGTGCTGAACAAGTTATACTCCCTCTTTAACTGGCAACTCACTGCTGCTTTGAGGGAAGATCAGCTCAGTGCTGAACAAAGATGGACCAAGATTAGAACATAGAACATAGAACATTACAGCGCAGTACAGGCCCTTCAGCCATCAATGTTGCGCTGACCTGTGGAAGCAATCTGAAGCCCATCTAACTGACACCATTCCATTATCATCCTTATGTCTATCCAATGACCATTTAAATGCCCTTAAAGTTTGTGAGTCCACTACTGTTGCAGGCAGTGCGTTCCATGCCCCCACTACTCTCTGAGTAAAGAAACTACCTCTGACATCAGTCCCCTATCTGTCACCCCTCAATTTAAAGCTCTGTCCCCTTGTGCTAGCCATCACCATCTGAGGAAAAAGGCTCTCACTGTCCACCCTAACTAACCCTGTGATTATCTTATATGTGTCAATTAAGTCACCTCTCAACCTTCTTCTCTCTAATGAAAACAGCCTCAAGTCCCTCAGCCTTTCCTCGTAAGACCTTCCCTCCATACCAGGCAACATCCTAGTAAATCTCCTCTAAACCCTTTCCAAAGCTTCCACATCCTTCCTATAATGTGGTGACCAGAACTGGACACAATACTCCAAGTGTGGCCACACCAGAGTTTTGTACAGCTGCCACATGACCTCATGGTTCCAAAACTCAATCACTCTACCAATAAAAGTTAACACACTGTATGCCTTCTTAACAACCCTATCAATCTGGGTGGCAACTTTCAAGGATCTCTGCACATGGACACTGAGATCTCTCTGCTCATCTACACTGCCAAGATTCTTACCATTAGCCCAGTACTCTACATTCCTGTTACACCTTCCAAAGTCAATCACCTCACACTTTTCTGCATTAAACTCCACTTGCCATCTCTCAGCCCAGCTCTGCAGCTTATCTATGTCCCTCTGTAACCTATAACAACCTTCGGCACTATCCACAACTCTACTGACCTTAGAGTCATCTGCAAATTTACTAAACCATCGTTCCAAGCCCGCGTTCAGGTCATTTATAAAAATGACAAACTGCAGTGGCCCCAAAACCGATCCTTGCAGTACACCACTAGTAAGTGATCTCCAGCATGAACATTTCCCATCAATCACCATCCTCTGTTGTTTTACAGCTAGCCAATTTCTGATCCAAACTGCTAAATCACCCTCAATTCCATGCCTCTGTATTTTCTGCAACAGCCTACATGGGGAACCTTATCAAATGCCTTACTGAAATCCATATACACCACATCAACCACTTTACCCTCATCTACTTGTTTGGTCACCATCACAAAGAACTCAATAAGGTTTGTGAGGCACGACCTACCCTTCACAAACTGAGTTGACTATCCATAATCAACTTATTCCTTTATAGATGATTATAAATCCTGTCTCTTATAACCATTTCCAACCCTTTATCCACAACCAAAGTAAGGCTCACAGGTCTATAATTTCCAGGGTTGGCTCTACTCCCCTTCTTGAACAAAGGCACAACATTTGCTATCGTCCATCTCTTCTGGCACTATTCCTGTGACAATGACGACATAAAGATTAAAGCCAAAGGCTTGGCAATCTCCTCCCGAGCTTCCCAGAGAATGCTCATTTGGAGACCATTATGCTGAATACAATTGGCTTAATGGCTTCCTTTTCCACTAATATGATTCTGTGAAATGTCTGCAATTCCACTCTATTGACCTTTTCATTAACCCAGACTTCAAGATGGCTTTCACCAGTGCTTTTTACTGCCTCGTATCATTGAAGTAACTGCACAGAGGCCGGTATCCCATCACCAAGTTACCCTTTACTATCACATGAACCATCCTTGACTCTTGTACTGCCTCACATAGAGTATTTCTGATATTGACTCTTTTTATCTGTCATCCAGAGGACATTGAATGGACCAGATTAACAGCCTCAATCAGGGAACTCATATTCCACGAGGTTCCCCCGGCTGACCTTGTTCCAATCAGTACAATATTGACCATCTTTTCAGCTTAAAATGCTAGTCTTAGATCCACTCTCATCTTATGATCACTTTTCCCTATGGATATCATTACTAATCCTGTAAAAATCTGCTGCATAATTTCATAGCATGTGATGTCAGAGATAATGTAGAACGTAGAACAATACAGCACAGAACAGGCCCTTCAGCCCTCAGTGTTGCGCCGACCTGTGAACTTTTCTCAGCTCGTCCCCCTACACTATCCCAAAATCATCCATGTGCTTCTCTAAGGATTGTTTAAATCTCCCTAATGTGGCTGAGTTGACTACATTGGCAGGTAGACAGCCCTTACGCGCAAAGAACCTGCCTCTGACATCTGTCTTAAATCTATCACCCCTCAATTTGTAGTTATGCCCCCACGTACAAGCTAATGTCATCACCCTAGGAAAAAGACTTTCACTGTCTACCCTATCTAATCCTCTGATCATCTTGTATGTCTCCATCAAATCCCCTCTTTGCCTCCTTCTCACCAATGAGAATAAACCCAAGTCTCTCAGCCTTTCCTCATAAGACCTTCCCTCCAGCCCAGGCAACATCCTGGTAAATCTCCTCTGCACCTTTCCCAATGCTTCCTGAAATATGGCGACCAGAACTGTACACAATATTCCAAGTGTGGTCGCACTAGCGTTTTGTATAGTTGTAATCGATTGGCATGAATAAGGGTTTGGTTGGCTAGCAGGAAGTAAAGAGAAAGGTTAACTGGGACCGGTTTGGGTTGGCGCACAGAAACGAGGGGAGTATGACAGGAATCTGTGCTGGCACCTCAAATACTTTGGATGTTGCCAAGCAACCTGAAATGGTCAGATGGAGTATACCACAGGTAAGGGTGAACCTGTCCATTTTGGCAGGAAGAATATAAAACCAATCTACTATTTAAATATGGAGGGCTTTCAGAACCCAGTATGCAGAGGGATCTGGGTGTGCTGGTACATGAATTACATTAAATTAGTGTGCAGGTACAGCAAGTGACTAGGAAGATAAACGGAAAGTTGTCTATTGCAAGGCAAATGGAATATAAAAACAGGGAGGAGATTACGGAGTACTCGGAAGCACACGGTAAAATATGACGGAGTTAGCACGGTTTCATAATGGGGAGGTCACGCCTGACAAATCCATTAGAATTCTTTGAGGAGGTAATGAGCAGATTAGACAAAGGAGAGCCAGTGGAAGTGATCGATTTGGATTTGCATACGACCTTTGGCAAGGTGCCGCATAGGAGGCTGCAAAATAAGACAAGAGCTTATGGTGTTAGGGGCAAGGTGCTGGTATAGATCAAGGATTGGCTGACTGACACAAGGCAGAGAGTAGGGATAAAAGGATCTTTTTCAGGATGTCAGCCAGTGACTAGTGGAGTTCTGCAGGTGTCAGTGCGGGGACCACAACTATTCACCGTACGCACGGACAATCTGGACGAAGGAACTGAGGGCTTTGTTACCAGCTTTGCAGGTGACACAAAGGTAAGTGGAGGGGCAGGTAGTGTTGAGGAAGTAGGGAGGCTGCAGAAGGATTTGGACAGGCCAGGGGAGTAGGCAAAGCAGTGGCAGATGGAGTACAATGTGGGAAAGTGTGAGGTCATACACTTGGGTACAATAATAGAAGTGTAGACTATTTTCTAAATAGGAAAAAGCTTCAGGTAACTGAAGAATAAAGAGACTTGGGAGTCTGAGTTCAGGCTTCTCTTAACAAGAAGGTTCACTTGGGAAGGCAAATGAAATGTGAGCATCCATTTCAAGAGGACTACAGTACAAGAGCAGGGGTGTACTGCTGATGCTGTATAAGACTGGTCAGACTGTATTTGGAACATTGAGAGCAGTTTTGGGCCCTGGATCTGAGGAAGAGTGTGCTGGCCATGCAGGGAATCCAGAAGAGGTTTATGAGAATGATCCCTGAGATGAAGGGCTTGTCATCTGAGGAGTGGTTGAGGACCCTGGGTCTGAGCTCAATGGAGTTTATAAGAATCAGGGCAGATCTGATTGAAAATTACCAAAACTGAGAGACCTGGAAAGAGAGGATGTGGAGAAGACATTGCTATGAGTAGGAGAGACTGGGTTGGAAGGCACAGTCTCAGAGCGAAGGGATGACCCTTTAGAACTGAAATGAGGAGGAATTTCTTCACCCAGAGGGTGGGGAATCTGTGGAACCCATTGCGGCAGAGGGCTGTGGAGACCAAGTCATTGAGAGGATGTAAGACAGAGATAGATAGGTTATCGATTAATTAGGAGATCAAGGGTTATGGGGAGAAGGCAGGACAATGGGGTTGAGAAACATATCAGTCTTGATCAAATGGCAGAGCAGATGTGAATGGGCTGAATGGCCTAATTTGGCTCCTATACCTTATGGTCTTATGGAAGCATAGCTGCACCTGTACAGGACCTTGGTGAGATCACAGTTGGAGTACTGTGTATAGTTTTCATTTCCTTATTTGAAAAAAAAAGCATTTAAGTGTTTTGGAAGCATTTCAGAAAAGGTTCAGTCAACCCACTCCTAGGATGAAGGGTTTATTTGATTAAGAATAGTAATACAGGGTAGGCCTATAATCAGGGATTTAGAACACTGAAAGATGATCTGATTAAGCTCCTGAGATCTTGAGTAGAATAGATAGGCACTTAGCAGGAGGGTGTGTCCTCTTCTGGGGGAGACTAAAACTAAGGGACATGGTTTAAGAATAAGAGGTCTCCTTTTCCAACCAGAGATTAGACCTTTTTTTTCTCAGACTGTCAGTGGAGAGTGGAATTCCCTTCCCCAGAAGGTAGTGGAGGCTGTAACTTTGAACGTATCCAGGGCTGAGTGAGATACGTTTTGACGTGTTCCGAGGAAGGGTCATTCAACCTGGAATGTTGACTCTGATTTCTCTCCACAGGTTCTGCCAGACCTGCTGAGCTTTTCCAGCAATTTCTGTTCACGGTTAGATACATTTTCGCTGGCCAAGGGAATTGAAGGTGACGGAGAGGCAGGAGAAAGTGAGGACTGCAGATGCTGGAGATTAGAGTCGAAGAGTGTGTTGCTGGAAAAGCGCAGCCGGTCAGGCAGCATCGGAGGAGCAGGAGAGTCGACTTATTGTGCATAAGCCCTTCATCAGGAATGAGGGAGTGACCCTCATTTATGAGAAATAAATGGGAGGGGAGTGGGGCTGGGGAAATGGTAGCTGGGAATGTGATAGGTAGATGAATGTTGGGGTTGAAGGTGATAGGTCGGAGAGCAGGTTGCATGGATGGGTGGGAAGGAGGATGGACAGGTAGGGCCATTCAAGAGAGCGTTACTGAGTTGGAAGGTTGGATCTGGGATATGGTGGGAGGAAATGGGGAAGCTGGTGAAATCCACATTAATCCCATGTGGTTGGAGGGTCCTGAGGCGGAAGACGAGGCATTCTTCCACCAGGAATCGGGTGGCTAGGATTTGGTGATAGAGGAGGCCCAGGAGTTGCATGTCCTTGGGGGAGCGGGAGGGGGAGTTAGAGTGTTCAGCCACAGGGCGATGGGGCTGTTTAGTGTGTGTGACTAGTGGGGTTCCACAGGAAGCCCATGCTGGGAACACTGTTGTTTATGACATACATAAATGATTTGGAGGAAGGTGTAGGTTTCCTCATTCGCAAGTCTGCAGATGACGCTAAGATTAGTGGAGGAGCAGGTAATAAAGGGGACTGTGAGAGAATACAGCAGAATATAGATAGATTGGAGAGATGGGCAGAGAAATGGCAGATGGAGTTAAGTCTGGACAAACGCGAGGTGATGCATTTTGGAAGATCCAATTCAAGAGTGAACCATACAGTTTATTCCTGATGAAGGGCTTTTGCCCTTATCTCGCTGCTCCTCGGATGCTGCCTGCCCTGCTGTGCTCTTCCATCACCACTAATCCAGAAGCTGGTTTCCAGCATCTGCAGTCATTGTTTTTACCTAGTAAATGGAAAAGTCCTGGGGAAAATTGGCGTACAGAGAGATCTGGGTGTTCAGGTCCATTTTTCCATGTAGGTCAATAGACTGGTCAAGAAGGCATATGGCATGCTTTCCTTCATAGGGGTATTGAGTACCAGAGTTGGCAGGTCATGTTACAGTTGTATAGAACTTTGGTTTGACCACATTTGGAATACTGTGTACAGTTCTGGTCACCACATTACCAAAAGGATGTGGATGCTTTGGAGAGGGTGTAGAGGAAGTTCACTGGGATGGTATGGAGGGTGCTAGCTATGGACAGAGGTTGAATAGATTAGGATTATTTTCATTGGAAAGAAGGAGGTTGAGAGGATAACCTGACTGATGCTGACAAAATCAACAGAGGGGTAGGCAGGGTGGATAGCAAGAAGCTTTTTCCCAGGGTGGAGGACTCAATTACTAGGGGTCACGAGTTCAAGGTGAGAGGGGAAAGGTTTAGGGGAGATATGCGTGGAAAGTTCTTCACGCAGAGGGTGGTGGGTGCCTGGAACGCGTTGCCAGCAGCGGGAACATCTCCAGGACACATTTAAGATGTATCTAGACAGATACATGAATGGGCAGGGAGCAAAGGAATACAGATTGTTACAAAATAGGTGATAGGTTTAGATGGAGGATCTGGATCGGCTCAGGCTTGGAGGGCCGAAGGGCCTGTCCCTGTGCTGTAAGGTTCTTTGTTCGTTGTGTCCTGGAGATGTTCCTTATAATGTTTTGCAAATTGGCGTCCTGTAGAGGAGACCACATCGAGAGCAACGGACACTGTAGATAATGTATATGGAAGTACAGGTAAATCTCTGTTGGATGTGGAAGGATCCTTTGGGGCCTTGGTTGGTGGTGAGGTGTGAGGTGTGGGAGCAGGTTTTGCACTTCCTGCAGTGGCAGGGGAAGATGCTGGGAGTGGAGGGTGGGTTGGTGGGGGGCATGGACTTAACAAGGGAGTTGTGGATGGAATGGTCTCTTTGTAACGCTGATAGGAGTGGGGAGGGAAATATATCTCTGGTGGTGGGTCTGTTTGCAGGTGGTGGACGTGGCAGAGGGTGATACGGTGTATCCGGACGTTGGTGGGGTGGAAGGTGAAGACCAGGGCGGATGTGATTGGAGAGTTGGGGTTCAAGGGTGGAGCTGCGGAAGTGGAGGAGATACATTGGAGGGCATCGTCGACCACCTGGGAGGGGAAGTTGTGATCTTTGAAGAAGGAGGGCATCTGGAATGTTCTATGGTGAAATTGGTCCTCCTGGGTGCGGATGCAGCGGAGGCTGAGGAATTGGGAATAAAGGATGGCGTTTTTACAGGAGGCAGGGTGGAAGGAGGTGTAGTCTAAGTAGCTGCGGGAATTGGTGGGCTTCTAGTGGGGTTCTCCCATGGCCGAACACTTTAACTGCCCCTCCCACTCTACCAAGGACATGCAGGTTCTGGGCCTCCTCCACCTCCAACTCTAGCCACACGATGCCTGGAGAAGAACGCCTCATCTTCCATCTTGGGACACTCCAACCACACGGGATCAATGTGGATTTCACCAGTTTCCTCATCTCCCCTTCCCCCACCTCATCCCAGATTCAACCCTCCAACTTGGCACCACCACCTCTGTCCTACCTGTCTATCTTCCTTCCCACCTATCTGCTCCACCCTCCCCTCTGACCTATCACCTTCACCCCAACCCATATCAACCTATCACACTCCCAGCTACCATCCCCCCAGCCCCACGCCCCTCCCATTTATCTCTCAGCCCCCTTGGGCCCCCCACCATTCCTGATGAAGGGCTTATACTCAAAATGTTGACTCCCCTGCTCTTTGTGATAGAGAAGCAGACGGGAAAGGGGAGCTGAGACCAACATTAGATCAGTAATGATCTTAATGAAGACTCAAAGGGCCAATTAGCATTCTCCTACTAATTAATCCTATGTTCTAATTCAACGTGATATTGTTATTTGTATTTATTCTATAAATATACAATATGTTTTGGGATTTACGCTATAGATAATACGTTAACTTTATTAATTAAACTGTTGGCGTTGTTTTGAAATTTGATGTTCTTTTGTTTGTCCCGATGAGCTTCATTAACAAATCACAATCTACCGGAATCTTCCACCTTGCTGTCTGGGATAGGGATGCAAATTCTCCAAATCCCATTCAGCTCAGAGCAATAGGCTGAAAACACTTTAAAATCCTGATCCCCCCTCCAACTCTATTTTGATTTAGTCCCTGCCCTCCCCTTCACTGTCTGATCACACAGCATTGCCCTTTGATGAGAAGGGCACTGCTTGTCACTGGCCACCCGGGTGTTTTCCTATCTTCCTGGTGGTGGAAATTGAATTAGATTAGATTAGATTACTTACAGTGTGGAAACAGGCCCTTCGGCCCAACAAGTCCACACCGACCCGCTGAAGCGCAACCCACCCATACCCCTACATATACCCCTTACCTAACACTACGGGCAATTTAGCATAGCCAATTCACCTGACCGGCACATCTTTGGACTGTGGGAGGAAACCCACGCAGACACGGGGAGAACGTGCAAACTCCACACAGTCAGTCACCTGAGGTGGGAATTGAACCCAGGTCCCGGGCGCTGTGAGGCAGCAGTGCTAACCACTGTGCCACCGTGCCGCCAAAAGCAGAATATCACGCTAACTCTCCGTAGTTGACAGGATGAATAAAGATTCATGCACTTTGTGTCTCTCATTGTGTCTCACACCTGCACACACACACCACGGGTGCTGGGCAAAAAATAAGCACTATTGCAGTTAGGCGGTAGTGCGGGGGTTATATATATTAAAAAAAATCCTGATCCACCATTACGACCATCTACTTCTTTAAAAACAGCCGGGGAAAGATATTGGAGAAATTAGAATCCTTACGCTGTGGAAACAGACCCTTCGGCCCAACAGGTCCACACTGACCCTCTGAAGAATAACCTACCCAAACCTATTCCCCATTACTCTACATTTCCCCTGGCTAATTCACCTAACCTACACAGTCCTGAACACAATGGGCAATTTAGCATGGCCAAATGACCCGACCAGTAGGAAATCGGAGCATTTGGAGGAAACCCACGCAGACGTGCAAACCCATGACCCGTGCAAACTTCACACAGAGAGTCCAACATGGTTCGAATCGAACCTGGGTCCCTGGCGTTGTGAGGCAGCAGTGCTAACCACTGAGCCACTGTGCTGCCCCACCTTGGACAAAGGTTTTTGTGGCGCAGTAGTAGTATCCCTACTGCTGGACTGGGAGCCCCATGTTCAATTCCCACCTGCTCCCAAGATGTGTAACAGCATCGCTGAACAGGTTGATTAGAAAAACGTCAACAACATCAGGTAAATAGTCCAGCAAAAGGAAAGGCCCACCTGAGGTCCTGTGATTGGGATGGATTCCTGATTTCGTGGATGTGGGTGTCGCTTGCTGGACCAGCGTTTAGTCCCCTGTGCCAGGATTGCCTTTCAGAAGATGGCGGTGCGTTCCCTGTTTGAACCGTTGCAGTCCATGTGGTGTCAGTAGACCCACGGTATTGTGAGGGAGGGAGTCAAATTTCTTAACCTCAGTACGATTATGTCTTCATATAATTCAGTAATGGTGACAATGAAACTATCACGGATTGTTGCATTATCTCACCATTTGGTTCACCAATATCTGTCAGGGAAAAAAATTTGCCAACTTTAATTGGTCTGGCTTCCGTAGACTCCAGACCCAACACACTTGACTCTTAAATATCCTCTGAAGTGGCTGAGCAAGCCACATAGTGAAGGGCAATTGGGGAGGGTAATAAATGCTGGCCGAATGAATGACGCTCGCATCCCATGGAAGAATGAGATTTTTGAAAAATATAAAGACTTTAGACCACTGATTGCACTTTGAGCATTCTGAGGGTAACCGTCTGTAATCTCACCGGTACCTGGATGCCCCTTCACTGGTACAGAGAGTAGAGATTGCAGGACTGACAGACATGAGATGTTTCAGCAAAGGTTTCGCTGCCCCTTGGCCCAAGGGATTTCCCCTTGTGTTAACATAATTCGGAGAAAAATCTGTGACTGGTCATGCTGTGAGAACTTCTGCCAGATTCCTAACCTGGACCTCATGAACTGATGCACTGACAGGGAAAGATGATCGAGGCTGGGAAATGGTATGGGTAAAGCTAGTATGGATCAGTGGGGCAAAATAGCCTGTGTCTGTGCTGGGTATGTAACTCCAATGCGCTACCTGGAAAAGTTGGGCATTAGATTGTGAATCTACACTACGTTTTGGCCGTGTCACTCTTTTAGAAAATCTCAAGTCTGTGAGTACGAAGTTATTGGCATCTGTGTTTGGCACGACGTGCAAAAACAGAATCCACTTTCTCCCCCCGGGCTTATTGCAGTAGAAAGCCACTTCCAATCCTGGACTGAGTTGGGATTAGTTCAGTCCATCTGCTGGAGTTGAGAGAGAATTCCAATTTCAGGTCATGACCCGATCAGTAGCAGCGCAGTGTGGTTCGTCTTGTGTGCCTTTTTTTAAAACTCGGAACCCAATGGAGGCTGCAGTGACACCTCTGTGGAATCATACAGCACAGAAGGAGGCCATTTGGTCCATCATGCCCGTGCTAGTTTTCACAGAAGGCTGTGTCCAATTATTCCTGCAGCAAGACACAGGCCATGTGGTGGTTTGAGAAGCAGTACCTGGGTTTTACCCTCAGAGGGCAGTGTTGTGCCAGAATGAGGTGGGTGTTGAGTTCAAAACATGATCGTTTTATTGGGAAGGTATTTGGTTCCATTCTCACCACCCGTCCCTTTATTCTTCATTAGAATGGAACTGAGATGCTGCACTGTACAGGATGAAGCCAGCCCTTTGAGGGTTTAAGGTTTGTGAATTTTATGAGCTGTTCTGTTTACTTTCTGGCAGGAAATCAAATGAGGGAATCGGCGTCTGTGATCTTCCATGTTTAGAAAGTGTTAATGACTGCCTTGTTGTTCTATCTACCACACAGTCAAACACCAGCTGACAACCATCATTCATGAGTCTAAATAATATGCAAACCTTCCGGAATGATAAAATTCAGCACACAGTGCACTGGGTCATCGCAGGGCTCAGCGACAGAGCCCTCACTCCTGTACACTGCCGAAGATCACTTCTCTCCCTGTTCACTACCTCCTCCTTTTCCATCCATTCCTCCCAAATCCCTATCTCACCATCCGCTCCATCTTTGTCTTCGGACTCCTCCCGACATCCAAAGATGTGCAGGTTAGGGTGGATTGGCCATGCTAAATTGCCCATAGTGTTCAAGGATGTGCAGGCCAGGTGCATGAGCCAGTAAATGTCAAGTAATGGGGAATGGATTTGGTTGGGATTTGTTTTGGAGGGTCAGTGCAGACTTGTTGGGCCGAAGGGCCTGTTTCCACACTGAAGGGCTTTTAAGATTTTAAGATTTCTACCCTGACTTGCCTTCTCCATTTTCTCTCTCTGCTTTCCACTCTTCCCCCCATCTCTCTCTCCTCACATTCCCCACTTCTGCTCTCACTCTATCTTTCCACCTGTTGTTCCTTTCCCTTCTTCAGCAGTCACCCTCCTCCCTCCCTCTCTCCCTCTCCTACCAGCCCTTCTCCACATCCCTGTCCCACATCTGCACACCATTTTCCACCTCTTCACCATCAACGGCTTGCGTTGTTGGGTGTCAAGCCATATATCTGGGTGAGGCTGATACTTCCATGCATTACTGAGGGGGCGCTAAACTGTCAGAGGGTCAGTACTGAGGGACTGCTGCACTGTCAGAGGGTCAGCACTGAGGGAGTGCTGCACTGTCAAAGGGTCAGTACTGAGGGACTGCTGCACTATCAAAGGGTCAGTACTGAGGGAGTGCTGCACTGTCAAAGGGTCAGTACTGAGGGAGTGCTGCACTGTCAAAGGGTCAGTACTGAGGGAGTGCTGCACTGTCAGAGGGTCAGCACTGAGGGACTGCTGCACTGTCAGAGGCTCAGCACTGAGGGAGTGCTGCACTGTCAAAGGGTCAGTACTGAGGGAGTGCTGCACTGTCGGAGGCTCAGTGCTGAGGGAGTGCTGCACTGTCAGAGGGTCAGTACTGAGGGACTGCTGCACTGTCAAAAGTTCAGTACTGAGGGAGTGCTGCCCTGTCAGAAGGTCAGTACTGAGGGAGTCCTAAACTGTGAAGAGGTCAGTACTGAGGGTGTGCTGCACTGTCAGGGGGTCAGTACTGAGGGAGTGCTGCACTGTCAGAGGGTCAGTACTGAGGGAGTGCTGCACTGTCAAAGGGTCAGTACTGAGGGACTACTGCACTGTCAAAAGTTCAGTACTGAGGGAGTGCTGCCCTGTCAGAAGGTCAGTACTGAGGGAGTCCTAAACTGTGAAGAGGTCAGTACTGAGGGTGTGCTGCACTGTCAGGGGGTCAGTACTGAGGGAGTGCTGCACTGTCAGAGGGTCAGTACTGAGGGACTGCTGCACTGTCAAAAGGTCAGTACTGAGGGAGTGCCGCACTGTCAGAGGCTCAGTGCTGAGGGAGTGCTGCACTGTCAGAGGGTCAGTACTGAGGGACTGCTGCACTGTCAGAGGCTCAGTGCTGAGGGAGTGCTGCACTGTCAGAGGGTCAGTACTGAGGGACTGCTGCACTGTCAGAGGTTCAGTGCTGAGGGAGTGCTGCACTGTCAAAGGGTCAGTACTGAGGGACTACTGCACTGTCAAAAGTTCAGTACTGAGGGAGTGCTGCCCTGTCAGAAGGTCAGTACTGAGGGAGCGCTAAACTGTGAAGAGGTCAGTACTGAGGGTGTGCTGCACTGTCAGGGGGTCAGTACTGAGGGAGTGCTGCACTGTCAGAGGGTCAGTACTGAGGGACTGCTGCACTGTCAAAGGGTCAGTACTGAGGGAGTGCCGCACTGTCAGAGGCTCAGTGCTGAGGGAGTGCTGCACTGTCAGAGGGTCAGTACTGAGAGACTGCTGCACTGTCAGAGGCTCAGTGCTGAGGGAGTGCTGCACTGTCAGAGGGTCAGTACTGAGGGACTGCTGCACTGTCAGAGGTTCAGTGCTGAGGGAGTGCTGCACTGTCAAAGGGTCAGTACTGAGGGACTACTGCACTGTCAAAAGTTCAGTACTGAGGGAGTGCTGCCCTGTCAGAAGGTCAGTACTGAGGGAGTGCTGCACAGTTGGAGGGTCAGTACTGAGGGAGTGCTGCACTGTCAGGGGGTCAGTACTGAGGGAGTGCTGCACTGTGAGAGGCTCAGTACTGAGGGAGTCCTGCACTGTCAGACATCAGTACTGAGAGAGTTATGCATTGTCAGAGGGACAATACTGATGGAGTGCTGCACTGTGGGAGAGTCAGTAGAGAGGGAGTGCTGCATTGTCAAAGGGTCAGTACTGAGGGAGTGCTGCACTGATGGAGGGTCAGTACTGAGGGAGTACTGCACTGTGAGAGGGTCAGTACTGAGGGAGTGCTGCACTGATGGAGGGTCAGTACTGAGGGAGCGCTGCACTGTCAGGGAGTCAGTACTGAGGGAGTGCTGCACAGTCAGAGGGTCAGTTCTGAGGGAGTGCTGCACTGTCAGAGGGTCAATACTGAGAGAGTGCTGCACTGTCAGGGGGTCAGTACTGAGTGAGTGTCTCACTGACAGAGGGTCAGTACTGAGGGAGTGTCTCACTGACAGAAGGTCAGTACTGAGGGAGTGTCTCACTGACAGAAGGTCAGTACTGAGGGAGTGCTGCACTGTCAGGGGTCAGTACTGAGTGAGTGTCGCACTGACAGAGGGTCAGTACTGAGGGAGTGCTGCACTGTCAGAGGGTCAGTCCTGAGGGAGTGACACAATGTCAGATGGTCAGTACTGAGGGAGCGCTGCACTGTCAGGGAGTCAGTACTGAGGGAGTGCCGCACTGTCGGAGAGTCAGTACTAAGGGAGTGCCACACTGTCAGAGGGTCAGTACCGAGAGAGGGCCACACTGACAGAGGGTCAGTACTGAGGGAGTGCTGCATTGTCAAAGGGTCAGTACTGAGGGAGTGTCGCACTGTCAGAGGGTCAGTACAGAGGGAGTGCTGCGCTGTCAGAGGGTGAGTACTGAGGGAGTGTTACACTGTCAGAGGGTCAGTACTGAGGGAGTGCTGCACTGTCAGAGAGTCAGTACTGAGGGAGTTATGCACTGTCAGAGGGTCAATACTGTGGAAGCACAGCACTGTCAGAGAGTCAGTACTGAGGGAGCGTTGTACTGTCGGAGGTTCAATACTGAGGGTGTGCTGCACTGTCAGAGGGTCAGTACTGAGGGAGTGCTGCACTGTCAGAGGGTCAGTACTGAGGGAGTCCTGCATTGTCGGAGGGTCAGTACTGAGGGAGTGCTGCACTGTCAGAGGGTCAGTACTGAGAGAGTGCTGCATTGTCGGAGGGTCAGTACTGAGGGAGTGCTGCACTGTCAGAGGGTCAGTACTGAGGAAGTACTGCACTGTCAGGGGGTCAGTACTGAGGGAGTGCTGCACTGTCGGTGGGTCAATACTGTGGGAGGACTGCACTGTCAGAAGGTCATTACTGAGCGAGTGCAGCACTGTTGGAGGGTCAATACTGGGGGAGTGCCACACTGTCGGAGAGTCAGTACTGAGGGAGTGCTGCACTGTCGGAGAGTCAGTACTGAGGGAGTGCTGCACTGTCAGAGGGTCAGTACTGAGGGAGTGCTGCACTGTCAGGGGTTCAGTGCGGAGGGGGTGATGCACTGTCAGAGGGTCAGTACTGAGGGAGTGCTGCACTGTCAGAGGGTAAGTACTGAGAGGGTGCTGCATTGTCAGAGGGTCAGTACTGTGGGGGTGCTGCACTGTCAGAGGGTCAGTACTGGGGGAGCGCTGCACTGTCAGAGGGTCAGTACTGAGGAAGTACTGCACTGTCAGAGAGTCAGTACTGAAGGAGTGCTGCATTGTCGGAGTGTCAGTACTGAGTAAGTACTGCCCTTTCAGAGGGTCAGTATTGAGTGAGTACTGCACTGTCAGAGGGTCAGTACTGAGGGAGTGCTGCATTGTCGGATGTCAGTATTGAGGGAGTACTGCACTGTTAGAGGGTCAGTACTGAGGGAGTGCTGCACTGTTGGAAGGTTTGTACTGAGGGAATGCTGGACTGTCAGAGGGTCAGTACTGAGGGAGTGCTGTACTTTCGGAGGTTCAGTACTGAGGGTGTGCTGCACTGTCGGAGGTTCAGTACTGAGGGAGTGCTGCACGGTTGGAGGGTCAGTACTGAGGGAGTACTGCACTGTCAGAGGGTCAGTGCTGAGGGAGTACTGCATTGTCAATGGGTCAGTATTGAGGGAGTACTGCACTGTCAGAGGGTCAGTACTGAGGGAGCGCTGCACTGTCAGAGGTTCAGTACTGAGGGAGTGCTGCACTGTCGGAGGGTCAGTGCTGAGGGAGTGTCGCATTGTCAATGGGTCAATACTGAGGGAGGGCTTCATTGTTGGAGGGTCAGTACTGAGTGAGTACTGCACTTTCAGAGGGTCAGTATTGAGGGAGTACTGCACTGTCAGTGAGTCAGCACTGAGTGAGTACTGCACTGTCAGAGGGTCAGTACTGAGGGAGTACTGCACTGTTGGAAGGTTTGTACTGAGGGAACGCTGGACTGTCAGAGGGTCAGTACTGAGGGAGTGCTGCACTGTCGAGGGTCAGTACTGAGGGAGTGCTGCATTGTCGGAGGGTCAGTACTGAGGGCGTGCTGCACCATCAGAGTGTCAGTACTGAGGGCGTGTTGCAATGTTGGAGAGTCAGTACTGAGGGAGTGCTGCACTGTTAGAGGTGCTGCCCTGTGTAACAGGGAAGGTGCTGATTGTGAGACAGTGCAGAGAAACAAAGTCATAGAGCCCTACAACCCAGACACAGACCCTTTATTCCATCTAGTCCACTCCAATCCCAATCCCAAACTTAACCTGTCCACCTGCCTTGCCCCTCCCCCCCTCTCTTATTCATGTACTTATCTAAGTCTATTTTAAACATTGTAACTGTACTTACATCCACCACTGTCTCTGGCAGTTCATTCCCCACACAAACCACACTTTGTGTAAAAAAATTGCCCCTCAGGTCATAGAGTCATAGAGATGTACAGCATGGAAACAGACCCTTCGGTCCGACCTGTCCATGCCGACCAGATATCCTAACCCAATCTAGTCCCACCTGCCAGCACCCGGCCCATATCCCTCCTAACCCTTCCTGTTCATATACCCATCCAAATACCTTTTAAATGTTGTAATTGTACCAGCCTCCACCACTTCCTCTGGCAGCTCATTCCATACACGTACCACTCTCTGCATGAAAACATTGCCCCTTAGGTCTCTATTATATCTTTATCCTCTCATCGTAAACCTATGCCCTCTAGTTCTGGACTCCCCGACCCCAGGGAAATGACTTTGCCTACTTATCCTATCCATGCCCCTCATAATTTTGTAAACCTCTATGAGGTCACCCCTCAGCCCCAATGCTCCAGGGAAAACAGCCCCAGCCTGTTCAGCCTCTCCCTATAGCTCAGATCCTCCAACCCTGGCAACATCCTTGTAAATCTTTTCTGAACCCTTCCAAGTTTCACAACATCTTTCCGATAGGAAGGAGACCAGAATTACATGCAATATTCCTAACCAATGTCCTGTACAGCTGCAACATGACCTCCCGAACCCTGTACTCAATACTCTGACCAATAATAGCATACTAAACGCCTTCTTCACTATCCTATCTACCTCCTTTTTAAATCTTTCTCCTCTCACTTTCAAAATCTGCACCCCTCATCTTGAAATTGTCGTGAGGGAAAAAAAAACACTTTGCCTTTCACCTTACCTATAACCCACATCATCTAATAAACCACTATAAGGTCACCCCTTAACCTCTTATACTCCAGGGAACAATGTCCTAGCCTGTCCAGCCTCCAGTTCCTGGTTAATCTTATCTGAACCCTCTCCAGGTGAATAATCTCAGGGAGGCCAATTTCTCAGAGCTGAGTGTGGAGCATGGAGGTAAATGTCACTTTGAGAAAACCCCGGTAAAACCCATCATACCCGAGGAACTTCCTGCCGAGCTTCGACGGAGCTGTGTTTATCTTTCCCCTCACAGGAAGTTTAATTTTCCTAAATGTGCCTGCTGAAAATTATCGAGGAAAATCCAATTCACAGGGGTCACAATGATTCCTAGAAAAGGGGACTGGCAGATCTGTCAGTATTTAGTAATTGGGAAGCTGTGGGTGGGATTCTGATGAATGATCTCACTAGCCTGATCCCTGACCTGGTCCTCTCTCTCTCTCTGTCTTCACAGACTGGCTGTTGATAATTCCCAGCTCTTTTTTTTCATTCCTTCCCCACCCCAGTATTTAGTTTCATTTCCCTTAGAGCACATTGAATCGTACTCTTTCCCATTGGAATCAAATTGATCCTTTGCGAGTGACCAAGGTTACTTTTTTGGGTGACGCTTTCCCTTTGTAACTGGCCAGTCTGCCTCTGAAACAGGAGAAAGTGAGGACTGCAGGTGCTGGAGAGTCAGAATCAAAAAGTGTGGTGCTGGAAAAGCACAGCAGGTCAGGCAGCATCCGAGGAGCAGGGGAACTGATGTTTCGGGCATCAGCCCTTCATCAGGAATGGCGGGGAGGGGGATTTGATGGGGGAAGGAAGCTGAGAGATAAGTAGGAGAGCAGGGATGGGGCTGTCTATTAAACAGCCACCTACACTCATGTGTATTTGCCTCGGAATTAAAAGCGATCACTAAACAACAAGTCTTAGATTAGATTACTTACAGTGTGGAAACAGGCCCTTCGGCCCAGCAAGTCCATACCAATCCTCCGAAGAGCAACCCACCCAGACCCATTCCCCTAACACTACGGGCAATTTAACATGGCCAGTTCACCTCACCTGCACACTTTTGGACTGTGGGAAGAAACCGGAGCACCCAGAGGAAACCCACACAGACACTGGGAGAATGTGCAAACTCCACACAGACAGTTGTCTGAGGCGGGAATTGACCACTGTGCCACCATGCCACCCACGGTGTCATTAGGCCTGGAAACAGACCCTTTGGTCCAACCAGTCCACACTGACCATGTTCCCAAACTACATTAAAATCCCATCAAAGCTTTCCTGTTCATGAACTTATCCAAATGTTTCTGGAATGTTCTAAGTGTATCTGCATCCATCACTTTCTCTGGCACTTAATTCCACATATGAATCACTCTATGTAAAAAAGCTGCCCCTCATGTGTTTTTTAAATCATTCTCCTTTCACCTTAAAAATACATCCCCCAGTTTTAAACTCCTCTACCCTGGAGGAGAAACCTTATCTGTGCCTCTCATGGTTTTATAAACCGTCTATGCTCCAATGAAAAAAATGTCCCAACCTTTCCAGTCTATTTTCATATCTCAAACCTTCCATTCCCAGCAATATTCTGGTAATTATTTTCCGAATCCTCCCAATTTAATAATATTCTTCCTATAACAGGGCAATCAGAACTACACACAATATTCCAGAACAGGCCTCATCAATGTCTGTAAAATCTCAACATAATAATGACCCACATCCTACTCTCAAAAGTCTGAGCAATGAAGGCAAATGGTGCTGAACCTATCTAGCTGTGACGCAAATTTCAAAAAATCATGTAGTTGTGGAAATAGTGATGACTGGCATGAGGTGATTTGTTATTCATTAGTGATTCACTCAGATTGTTGTGTTATTGCATAGATCCAAAAACAGACAGTGTACCTTCAAGACAGATAGTATCACATGATGTGATATTCCAGCAGCCCTCACCTTCCATTGTTGTTGTTGTACTAACAGGATAGGCAGTATGGTGATAATCTGTATGTAGTTACTATATTAGATTAGATTAGATTACTTACAGTGTGGAAACAGGCCCTTCGACCCGCTGAAGCGAAACCCACCCATACCCCTACATTTACCCCTTACCTAACACTACGGGCAATTTAGCATGGCCAATTCACCTGACCCGCACATCTTTGGACTGTGGGAGGAAACCGGAGCACCCGGAGGAAACCCACGCAGACACGGGGAGAACGTGCAAACTCCACACAGTCAGTCACCTGAGTGGGGAATTGAACCCGGGTCTCAGGCGCTGTGAGGCAGCAGTGCTAACCACTCTGCCACCGTGCCGCCCATATCTTCACTTTACACCGTCAATAAGCACATTGCAAACATTTTGCGTAACTCTGAGATCTTACAACACTGCGAATAAGCAGTGTCGTTAATAAACTTCAAGATATCTGACTCATCAAGAACTCAGTCTTTGTGGTACAGGTTACTAGGGCTAAAGTGTAAGGGACATTCAGACCACATTGTACTAGCACTGGTGTTTTACCCAGAAACCACCTCACAGGCTATGGAGCTACAGCAGGCAAACTGCGGCTGATTGTTAGGTTGGGACTATTATTGGCAGGGACATTGGGGAACATCAACCTCCTCCCCTCCAATGTAGTGATCATTTACACTCACCCAAGCAGGGGCTTTTTATCCTCCATACGCACCCCTGAGAGTTCAGCACTCCCTGTGTCCTGCACTGGAGTGTCCATCTTGATTGACATCTCTATTTTTATACTCCATCACTAGAGTCAGAGGGTCATTGGGTCATACAGCAGGGAAACAGACCCTTCGGTCCACACTGACCATGTTCCTCAACTAAACTAATCCCACCTTCCTGCGTTTGGTCTATACCCCTTATCCAAATGTCTTTTAAATATTGCAAAGTTACCTGGATTCAGCAGGTCATTGCCCACATGAACCACTCTCTGTGAAAAAAAAATTGCTCCCATGTCTTTTTTAAATCTTTCTCCTCTCACCTTAAAAGTATGATCCCTTGTCTTGAAGTCCCCTCCCCTAGGGGAAAAGGCATTTGCTGTTCACTTTTAATATTCCCCTTATAAGGTCACCCCTCAACCTCCTGTGCTCCAGTGAAAACACTCCCAGCCTATCCAACCTCTCCTTATAACTCAAACCCTCCATTCCCAGCTGGTTAATCTTTTCTGAACCCTCTCCAGCTTAATAATATCTTTCCTATAACAGAGTGACCAGAACTGAACACAGTACTGCAGAAGAGGCCTCACCACTGACTGTAAAATCTCAACAGAATGACCCAAATCCTACACTCAAAGTTCTGAGCAATGAAGGCAAGCGTGCTAAATGCTGTCTTAACCACCCTGTCTAGCTGTGACATAAATCGGACTTTTCATTTGTCTCCCCTATTACAATTCAGTTGATAAAACTTTGGGATTCAAAGCTGATCTTGAGAAATTGTGACGTTCAAGCGATCACTGATTTTCTTAAAAACTTACCTTGGCCCACATGTGCCCTTGAAGGAAGGAAATCTGTCACCTACTCATGACTCCAGACTCAAAGTGATGGGGTTGACGGCAGCGTGGTGGCTCAGTGGTTAGCACTGTCATCTCACAGCGCCACGGACGCGGGTTCAATTACAGTCACAGCCAACTGTCTGTGTGGAGTTTGCATGTTCTCCCTGTGTCTGCGTGGGTTTCCTCCGGGTGCTCCGGTTTCCTCCCACAGTCCCAAGATGTGCAGGTCAAGTGAATTGGCCATGCTAAATTGCCCGTAGTGTTAAAGGATGTGTAGGTTAGATGCATTGGTCAGGGGTAAATGTTGAGTAATAGGGTAGGGGAATGGGTCTGGGTGGGTTACTCTTCAGAAGATCAGTGTGGACTTGTTGGGCCGAATGGCCTGTTTCCACACTATAGGGAGTCCATGACTCTTCCCTCTGACAGGGTTGCACAGTTCAAGGGCAATTAGGGATGGGCAGCCAATGTCAGTGATACCCCCACCCTGTGGAAGAATACATACAAACCTGGGCTGTCAGTATTGCAGAGCAGGATCCAATTGTTTTGCATCGAATTGAGAGGCTCTGACATAGACATAGTGTTGGGACCAACACGGACAACTGTGAAGGTAATTCCAAAAGTGGGAATGAAGTGAGGTCACATCAGGTCATCCTACGGGAATTCATTTCCAGATGCGGCTGACTCCTACTGAAGGGGAGTGGGTGCAAAAGCCAGAAAGTGAAGAGAGAGAGCGAGGGACTACAGGAAAAGAGAGAGGGAAGGGGGAAGGGAAGAGGAAGAAAAGAGGAGGAAGAGTAGAAAGGGTAATGATGAGGGAAGAGGGTCGAGAAGGAGAAAGGGAGAGGGTCAAGATGAGGGGAGAGGGCAGAGAGAGAGGGAGAGAAAGAAGATGAGGGTAGGATGAGGGTAAAAGGAGGAATGGGAGTGGGAGGGAGAGGGAAGAAATGGGAGAGGAGGAGTGGGAAATGAGGAGAGTGAAGTTGGAAGAGGGGAGTGTAGGGGTGAGGGAAGGAGTGGAAGAGAGCCTGAGGATAAGGGCGAGGGGGTAAAAAGGGATGCAGGAGAGGCAGGTGGAAGAGGAAGTGAAAGACAAAAGTGTGGGTGGGCATGGGGGTGCAGAAAGTGAGAGAAAGGGGGATGGGGAGGTGTAGAGTAAGGGGGAAGGAAGGAGAATAGTAAGAGAGAGAGGGGTTCTCTTCAAACAACTGCTTCCTGATTGTGACCTCAATCCCCACACTCCCTCTCAAGTCCAAAACACATCCCTCATGTGGACAATGGGATGTTGGAACATTCGAGTTTAAATGTTTGCAGTGTCTGCAGCAATAAAGAGCTGAAAACTGAGAGAATCAAGGTGATGTGAGCCCTTCATTTATCACTGAGACTCGAAGCAAACCTCCCTGGAATCCAATTACAATGAATAAACTCATGATGGGGTTCTAAGACAAGCAGCAACTTCCTTTGACTCAGATCAGGACAAGCTGACTTCCAGTTTCCAATAACCCTGAAAAATATCGTTCTTGTGAGAGTGCTGACAGTGCAGGAGCCTTATGCGTTGTGGGAGAGTGTTATTAAATTTTAATGGGTGTACGCAATGGTAAGATTTTATTCCCTTACCTTATCTAGGTGAACAAACTGTGCTTACATGGCGAGGCTAGGGGGAGGGATGTTCTCTGATGACAATGTTTGGTAAATCACAACCAATATTCTTCAACTTGCCTTCACCAAAAACAGCACCTGGAGAAAAAAATCCCATAAGACCATAAGACATAGGAGCAGAAATTAGGCCATTCAGCCCATCGGGTCTGCCCTGCCATTTAATCATGGTTGATAAGTGTCCATTCTCCCCGTAACCCTTGAACCTCTTGACATTCCAAGAACCTATCTACCTCCATCTTAAATATACTCAATGGCTTGGTCTTCACAGCCTTCTGTGGCAATGCAGTCATCACACACCTCTCCAATCCTGTGCAACACCGGGCCACAAAACTGTCCCAAATAAAGCTAGATGACAAAGCAGTTGTTCAGTTAACTCTTAGAATAACTAATAGTGTGTCTGCATTGATATGGACACAATTTGGATCATTCTAAGTCTTTCTTGCAAAATACTTTATTTATGTTTATCAAACCACAGATACATTAGAAAACCATTAAAATTTGATAATGCAGAAAGTGCAAATCAGATTAATTTCCTTCAATGCAGTATGTGGCACCCAGGTATCTCATGACACTAATAATTGCAGCTTACATTGACAGTGTCATGTCAACCGTACAGGCTGAGGGATTTAACGGAGCCCCTCAGTGTACTGTAGGGGGATGCCTAATACTCTTATCTGCCTTTATAGTGGCAGATAAGAGTATTAGGCATCCCTCAGCCCACAGTCCTGGAGCTGCCATGTCAGCATTCGATTGTTGATGCCTCTTTGTTGCCGAAGACCAGTGTGTGTTCAGCATCTTTCCCTGAACACATGATCCTCCAGCCCCAGTCCGTCTGTGTCCTTGGAAACAGTGCATGGAGTCCAGGGTCACTGAGCTGCTCGGGGGAAACCTCAGTTTAAATCTCTTCCCAAAGCTCTTTACAAAGAACATCCCAGAAAGTAGTGAAGGACAATCTCTGGCCCAGACTGTAGCTGGAGAAAAGACATTGTATTCAGATAGCAACTGTCACCTCCACAAAATATCTCAAAGGGATCCACACCCAACAAAATGCTTTGAAGATATGGTGCTCATGTTTGCATGCTGGTGTATCAGTGACCTGAATCCAGAGAGGTCAAGCCTCATTGTCTCTCCTCGAAAATTTGATTTAAAGTTGGTCTATTTGAAAGAAAAGGAAGTAAATAAAGTGACCATTTCATTAAAAGCTCAAAGAATCTCCAATACTGTTCAGGAAAGGAATCTGCTTCCCTTAACCAGGCTGGCGTGGGTCTGACTACAGTCTCAGTCTAACTCGATTGACTATAAAGTGAATTCTGAAATGCTTCAGGAAGACTCAAGGGTCAGGGATTAGAGATGGGGTGTAAGTGCCAACCTTTATGTAATGTCCTCACCCTGAGATCTTTCCATTGAATAAAACAAAATCAGAAATTGTTGGAGAAACTCAGCAGGTCTGGCAGCATCTGTGGAGAGAAAGCAGAGACAACATTTTGGGTCCAGTGACCGTTCTTCAGAACTCCTGCTGGGTTTCCTCAGCAATTTCTGGCTTTGTTTACGATTTCCAGCATTTACAGTTCTTATTTTATTTTAGGGGTGGCACAGCAGATCCGTGGTTAGCACTGCTGCCTCACAACGCCAGGGATCCGTGTCTGATTCCCACCTCGGGCGACTGTCTGCGTGGAGTTTGCACATTCTCCCCGTGAATGTGTGGGTTTCCTCTGGGTGCCCTGGTTTCCTCCCACAATCCAAAGATATGCAGCTTAGGTGGATTGGCCATGGGAAATTACCCATAGTGTCCAGGGGTGCCCACGTTAGGTGGATTGGCCATGGGAAATTACCCATAGTGCCCAGGAGTGCCCGCGTTAGCTGGATTGTCCATGGGAAATTACCCATAGTGTCCAATCGTGCCCACCTTAGGTGGATTGGCCATGGGAAATGCAGGGTTATAGGGATGGGTAAGGGGATGAATCTGGGTGGGATGCTCTTTGGAAGGTCAGTGTGGACATGATGGAACGAATGCCCTGCTTCTGTACTATATAGGGATTCTATTTGCTAATTGACCATTAAAAGACTTGCACAGAGAGACTGTTTTAGTAAGGCAATGTACACTAGTGACTTGGGCTTGGATCTCCTGGGTGTCATTTCAAAATTCGCTCATGACGTGAAAGACAGAAATGCAGAAATTATTGAAAAGGTCAAGGAGGAGCTTTTGATGGACATCGTCAAACTGGTGAAGTAACAAAGATGGGGCTGATAAGATGCAGGACTGTGAAATGAAACATTTGAGAAGAAAGATTGAGGGAAAGCAATGGGAACTGAAAAGTACAATTACAGAATCAAAGGATCATTGGGGTGTCAAAGGAGGCCATTAGGTCCATCGTGCCTGTACAAGCTCTACTACCTCATGCCAATCTCCCACCTATTCCCCATATCTGTGCCCACCACTACTATCCAAATAACTATCATCAGCCCTTAGGTGCTTGAACAGAGTGAGATGAAGATAGGAACTAGGAGCAGGAGTAAGCCATTCAGCCCCTCCAGCCTGCTTTGCCATTCTAGTTTCTGGCCGATCGTCTATATCAATGCCATTTTGCCACGCTGCCTCCATGTACTTTTGCATCATTAGTATCTAGAAGTCTATTGACCTCAGTCTTGAATGTACTCATTCCAGTTTCCATTCAAAAGAAATCAAACTGTGTGCATGCAGGTAGGGAGTGGTAAAAATTACGATCATCCTTTGGGTGTTTATTTCAGAGATTGAAGTTGCGAATGTTCTGGGTCTTTGCTAAATCCTACCTGTTCTGGAATGTTCCATTTGCATCACAGCAGAGCACAACAGCAGTGATGGTGGTACTATCATTTAATTGTGAGCTTAAACCAACAGCCAGTGTCACCTTTCAAATGATCCACACAGCCAGAAGCCTCATAGAGATTTGTAAAATTGAGAGGGGCCATTTTTTTCCAGGATGTGGAGGTGCCAGTGTTGGACTGGGATGGACAAAGTGGAAAATCACACAACACCAGGTCATAGTCCTCCACTCACCTCACCTGACGGAGGAGCAGCGCCCCGAAAGCTTGTGATTTCAAATCAACCTGTTGACTATAATCTGGTGTCGTGTGACTTTTGACTTTTTTCTCCCAGGGAAGTGAAGTCCAGAACTAGAGGGCATAGGTTAAAGGTGAGAGGGGAAAGATATAAAAGGGACCTGAGGGGCAACGTTTTCACGCAGAGGGTGGTACGTGTATGGAATGAGCTGCCAGAGGAAGTGGTGGAGGCTGGTACAATTACAACATTTAAAAGGATCTGGATGGGTATATGAATAGGAAGGGTTTGGAGGGATATGGACCGAGTGCTGGCAGGTGGGACTAGATTGGGTTGGGATATCTGGTTAGCACGGATGGGTTGGACTGAAGGGTCTGTTTCCATACTGTACATCTCTATGACTCTATGATATAAAAGGAGGAAGGTTCTTCCCAGTGTCTGTGCTGATATTTATCCTCAATCCCAAAAACAACTAAACGCAGATTCTCTGGTCATTGTCACGGTGTGGGAGCTCGCTCTGCCCCCGTAAGCACCTCCTTGGCTGTAAAGCTCTCTGGGACGTCCTATGGTCAGGAAAGGTGCCACACGAATGCAAGTCTGAAAGGGTCAGGTTCGAGAGAGATCAACAAAGTTTGTACTTGCCTTCCTTGCAGTTTGCTGTTCTGAATAAACCTCAGTCTGCAGCAGCTTGGCCCTGCCAAGTCATATTGTCATTCCCCTCGAAACCTAAGACAAACTCCATAATCCGGATGGAATCTGCACCGGGAGGGAACGGGAGCCAAGAAAAACCACGTCAAAAAGCAGCGCACGAAACATACCTCCACCTCAAAACCTTCCTAATGAAATCCCTGCCTTGTTTTGATTTTCCGTCTCTGTTTTGCTTGGCTGGGTGCACAGAAACTGTGACGGAAAGCTGTCTTTTGGTGGGAGCTGGTGGGGGGGATTGGGTTTGGGGGTGGGTTAGTGTCGGCCTCCTGGGAAAACTGCAGCAGTGTGCCTGAGTTGGCAGCTCTTGTTCTGTGTTGCTGCTTTTCAGGCCAGGTGTCAGACACAAGCCTCCCATGTGCACAAAAAAAGCGACTGGGTCCTACTTCATCATCGCTGGCCAACTTGAGGATTTGGAGAAACCTCCCTGCCCTGTCAGGTTTTCTAGACATTTGTTTTACACTTGGCTCGATTCGATCCCTGAATCATTTCAAAGTTAAAAATCACACAACGCCAGGTTATAGTCCCATAGGTTTAATTGGAAGCACTAGCTTTCAGAGCGCTGCTCCTTCATCAGGTGGTTATGGAGCAGGTCCAGAAGACACAGAATTTACAGCAAAAAGGTTCCAGTGACACGGAGTTGTAATGATACAACTTGGATTAAGTCTTGCATCTTTTAGGGTGAGAAACGCGATATAAGACCATAAGACCATAAGACATGGGAGTGGAAGTAAGGCCATTCGGCCCATCGAGTCCACTCCACCATTCATTCATGGCTGATGGGCTTTCCAACTCCGCTTACTAGCATTCTCCCCGTAGCCCTTAATTCCTTGTGACATCAAGAATTTATCAATCTCTGCCTTGAAGACATTTAGCGTCCCGGCCTCCACTGCACTTTGCGACAATGAATTCCACAGGCCCACCCAGTCCATCCCAGTCCAACACTGACATATCCAAATCATTTTAAGGTGACTGGGTGTGCTGTGCTCAAGTATTGGGTTGAAGGGTTGAATAGGCTGGGACTGTTATCTCTAGAATGTCGGAAGCTGAGGGGTGACCTTATAGAGGTTTATTAAATCATGACGGGCATGGATAGGGTAAATAGATAAGGTTTTCTCCCTGGGGTAGGGGAATCCAAAACTAGAGAGCATAGGTTTAAGGTGAGAGGGAAAATATATAAAAGGGACCCGTGGGGCAACCTTTTCATGCTGAGGGTGGTGTGTGTATGGAGTGGGTTGCCAGAGGAAGTGGTGGAGGCTGGTTTAGTTACAACATTTAAAAGGCATCTGGATGGGTATATGAATAGGAAGGGTTTGGAGGGATATGGGCCAAGGGCTGACAAATGGGACTAGATTAATTTAGGTTATCTGGTCGGCATGGATAAATTGATCTATTTCCGTGCTGTACATCTCTTCGACTCTATGTGACAAAAGTATAATCACCAGAATGCAGGCTTTTCTGAAAAAATACAGCGGGGATTAAAATCCTTCAATAACGCAGGTTAGCTGTTTAATTTAACATCTTGCCAGTCTCCTCCTACAACAAATAATGATTATCAATTGTGAAAATTAAATTAAACTTCATGTTCACTATATAGCCCCAGCTGGATATCGCTGCAGTTCAATGCAGTCCTGTGCTCAAACAGAAACAGAAATTGCTGGAAAAACTCAGCAGGTCTTGCAGCATTTGTGGAGAGAAATCAGTATTAACGTTTTGGGTCCAGTGATCCTTCATCAAGAACTCACATAGCTGTGGAAATGAGTTTTAGCAAATACCTTGTCAAACACCAGGAGCGACGGTGAATTAATGACAGTGGACAAAAAAAAAGGATTGGGACGGAAATCCTGTCAGAGAGAGAAGCAGCACTTCTTCAAACAGGGCCTGGAAGGCGGTGGCAGTGAGTTAAACACTCAGTAAAAACCGAATGATCTGTGGATGCTGAAAATCAGAAACAGAAACAGAAATAGCTGGAAAAAGTCAGCAGATCTGGCAGCATCTGTGGAGAGAAATGAGAGATAACGTTTTGGATCCAGCGACCGTTCCTCAGTTCTGTGTCTCACAGTCATTTCTCCCTCCCACTGAGATTGTCCACCCAAAGCCCGGTCCTTCCCTGACCTCGCATGTTCTTTCCTGATGTTTCAGTTTCTATCCAACCTTTTCTGGTGGTTGGACTCTCTCAGTTTCCACTTCCCCAGAATATTACCTGGGCCTCTGGATTAATACTTGTGTGATAATACCACCAGGTCAACATTTCCCCTTCACTTTCCATTTGATGCTCCAATCCATGTCCTCCATCTACAAGGCCCAAGTCAGGAGTCTGATGGAATACTCCCCACTTACCTGGATGGGTGCAGCCCCAACAGTACTCAAGAAGCTTGACACCATCCAGGACAAAGCAGCCTCTTTGATTGACACCACATCCACAAGCCAGATGCACTGCAGAAATTCACCAAAGATCCTCAGACATCACTTTCCAAAAGGGTAGCAGATACATGGGAACACCACCCCCTGTAAGTTCTCCTCCAAGTCACTCACCATCTTAGTGACATATCGCCGTTTCTTCACTGTCGCTGGGTCAAAATCCTAGAATTCCTTCCCGAAAAAGGCATTGCGCACCTCATGGACTGCAACAGTTCAAGAAGGCAGCTTTGCAAGGCCAAGTACAGACAGACCTGAGATTTGACTCAGCCAGAGATGAGTGAATAAAAAACATATCCCATATCTCAACAGTTCAACAAGCCCCTCATTGGCTGTGAGATGCTCTGGGACTTCTGGGGAACTTCACTGGAAGGTGCTATACAAATGTGAGATGAATCTGTTGTCAAAGTTAATCATGACAATGAAGATTTTAGACTAAGCTCCTGTGATATGTTCGACAGTGAGATTTCACAGCAAGTGTGAGGTAAACCCATTACCAGCTAATTATCTCCATCCATTGTAAATATTTTTAATCAATCTCTTCAGAGATGTTGCGACACATGGCTGGAACAGATAGGGTTTGAAAACAGGTAAAAAACAATGTACAGGCCCCTGGTTCAGAGGTAGGGGCATGACCACTGCTCCCCAAGAGCCCACTCCCTTGATTATATTCCCACTCCTTATGAGACTCACTGTTCATTCACACAGACACAATTAAAACTCAGCCATGATCTCAGTAATAGTGCACAGCACCTCACACTGTGAGGAGAAGACATCACATTGTAGACACCCAGAGGATTTTGGGGACCGTCATATCTACAGCAAGCTGGCTTTGGTATTTTCCACTTTGGCTAAGGAGCATAGGACTTTATAGGAGAAGTAGGCCATTCGGCCCTTTGGGAGTGCTGCACCATTCAGTAAGATCATGGCGGTTCTGATTGTGATCTCAAACCCAGTTTCTTGTCTTTCCCATATAGCCCTTGATCCCAACCCCATCAAAAAACAAACTCATTGGGTCCGGCTTGTGGTAAATGCAGATTTCTTCAGTTTTCTATGGGGCGCAAAGCTATAAATGTCTCCTGAAAGAATTCATTGAACATTGGCTACAAATGGAGAGTTAAACAGTAGTGAGTAAATTCCAAGCACTGATACAGCATTAATTTGCCTCATCATATCTCAACCCATATCTCCACTTCGCAAAACAGCACCTTTATCAATGAGCAATGAAAATGTGGGCAAGATGCATAAAGCAGCCACTAAGATTAATTTCCGTTCCATTACCAAGATGGAAATGAATGTTTCCCTATGCACAAGAGTGGAAGAGCAACCAGTCAGAGTATGGTGTTAACCAGCAGATCAAAGCCCTTCAAAGCATATTAAGAAGATAGTCTAGACCCTAATGTTTCCTCATTTTTAAAGGTAAGTGTAAGGTGTCGTGTTCTGGGTGCAATTTGATTAATCAAATTACCAGGCTTGAAGTAACACACACTTTATTCTGATACTATAGTTGAAATACAAACAACAGTAAGAAGAATTGAATTAACTTAATTCCACTGGAAAATTATAACAGAATGATTCCAATTCATAGTAACATCCCATAAACACACCCTTGGCAAAGGCAAGTTCAGTAAAATAGATTGTCTCACAGGCAATTCTCCAATCCAGGGGGAAAGAACATCGAGAGAAAACTCAGACAGGGAACAGGTGAACTCAAATGTTTTGCAGGGAGAGATGTATAGCAGCTTCCAAATCCTAGCAGCGACTGAAAGTTAAAGGAAAATCCTGGTTCCTGTGAGAGCTTGAGCCCACCTGTTCAGGCTGCTTTTATTGTTCCAACTTAAAAAGAAATTAAGGCCTCACAAGCTGTTTACTTTATTGATTTGGAACAGACCACTCAGTACCTTTATCTTAATGTCTCTTCCTAAAATAAACCAGGACAAAATGCACCTCTTAAGGCTATAGTATTGTCACAATGGTCACCAGAAAACTGCTAACATTTTCCATTTTTGAGCACTTTCTGTAGATGATATATTAAGGTAGGCTGAAAGATTTAATGCTTCACAGTGCATTGGCTCCATTACAGAGGTGGAGGCATGGAGGACTGGGCAATTTAATGTAATCAAATTCCTGTGTTGGAAGAATGCTGTGGTGTCAGTGATACATGGTTTCAATGTGTCCGAACGTTGGCCCATACACAGAGTGCACGTTCCCCTCTATCTGATTCACTCTGTCTCGGCCACTCCCCTCAGTTTGTGCTGGAAAGGACAGATGTCTGAGAGCTTTGGGTGGGCTGTTCGTGCAGTTTGTAAATGAACCAGCCAAAAGATAACAAAGAATTGGAATAGTCAAGCCCTGTTAGAGGAAGGATATTATTAAACTGGAGAGGATCCAGAAAAGATTTACCAGACTGTTGTCAGGCATGCAGGTTTTGAGATATAAAAATAGACTAAAAAGGCTGGGACCTTTCTCACTGGAACTTAGGAGGTTGAGGGGTGACATTAGGGATGTTCATAAAGTCATGAGGGACATAGATAAGAGAAATGACAAGAGTTTTTTTCCCCTAGGGTGTGTAGTTCAAAACTAGCAGGCATATTTTTAAGAAGACAGATGAAAGATTTAAAAAGGACTTGAGAGGCAACTTTTGTTTTAAACACAGGGAGTGATTTATGTGTGGAATGAACTGCCAGAGGAAGTGATGGATGCAGGTACAGTTACAACACTTAAAAGACATTGGGTTAAATTCATGAATAGGAAAGGTTTGGAGGGATATGGGCCAGGCACATACAGGTGGGACAGGTTTTGTTTTGGATGGGAGAATGATCAGAAGTCACATGACATCAGGTTATAGTCCAACATGTTTATTTGAAATAATCAGCTTTTGGAGCACTGCCCCTTCTTCAGGTGAAGCGTGTCAACAGTGGTCCGAAAGCTTGTTATTTCAAATAAACCTTTTGGACTCTAACCTGGTGTTGTGTGACTTCTGACTTTGTCTACCCCCCAGTCCAACACCGGCACCTCCACATCATAGATGGGAACATGGTTGACTGGGACTGGTTGGACTGAAGGGTTTGTTTCCATTCTGTATGACTCTATGACAAAAAAAAAGTGAGACCGGGCTGCTTTCATTTGCCCAGTCCCTAGTTCTAAAACTCCCTCTTAATTCCTGGTGATCTTATTGAAACAGGATACGATCCTAAGGGAACTTGATGCCGTGTGTACTGAGAAGGATTTTCCCCTGTGGGGGTCACAGTTTGAAAATCAAGTGTTTCCCACTGAAAAGAGATGAGAATATTTGTTGCAATCAGAATGCTGTTAGCCTGGAGAATTCTCTTCCCCAGAGAGCACTGGAGATTGGATGATTAAAGTCTGAGTTAGACAGATTCTTTCTGCCTGATTTCCAATCCAATATACAACCTGAGGCTTGAGTTCCATTTATGAATTCTTCTTGATCTCATTGCTGGCAATGTTTTCGAATTTGGTGCTCCCACTCCACAAACCGTCAGCTATGTGCATCATAAAGGTGCCTGCAGGCTGCTCCTCCTCGTGCCCAGAAAAATGGCTGCCTCTGCTTTTAACCAAAGATAGTTCAATTTTAATAAGTCAGAACTTACTGAAAAACATCAAACTCGAGAAAGGTTGGTTAAGCCATGTATGGATTTATTTAACTTCTAGAATGTCCCCATTGTGTTCTGGAGGGTGAGAAGAAACATTGCCCTCTTCAGCTGAGCTTTAATACTGATGTGTCTGCACTCCAAAGAACGTGTTGCTAACAGAGTCAAGAACATTTTCAAAATTGCTTTTCCTGCAATGGGTGTGTTCACTTGTATATCTTGTGTCCCAGTTTTTCTCTGAAGCCTTGCCGTAGTCTTAGAAAGTCTCATCTGAGATGCTTTTATTGACACATTTTTAATCAGTGCAGGAATCCAGGAAATGGCAGGGAAATGGAGTTGAGATTATTAGATCAGCCATGACCTCATTGAATAACAGTGTAGGCTCAATGGGCTGAATTCCCTCATTTCCACCCCCCCACCACTCCCCCACCCCCCCCACCTTATCCCAGTTCCAACCTTCCAGCTCAGCCCCGCCCGCATGACCTGTCCCATCTGTCCATCTTCCTTCCCACCTATCCCTCCTCTCTGACCTATCACCATCCCCCCCACCTCCATCCATCAATTGCACTCTCAGTTACCTTCCCCCCTCCCCCTCCCCCTCCCATTTATCTCACCACTCCCGAGGCTCCCAGCCTCATTCCTGATAAAGGGCTTTTACCCAAAACGTCGATTCTCCTGCTCCTCGGATGCTGCCTGACCTGCTGTGCTTTTCCAGCAACACACTCTCAACACTGATCTCCAGCATCTGCAGTCCTCACTTTCACCTCGATGGGCTGAATAGCCTACATCTGCTCTATGATTAATAGTTTTATGGTTTTAATATAACACAGAAGAGTTCAAAGAAAATGAAATAAAAATACATGCAAGAGTAGTAAACGTCCCTAGGATGCCGCTTATAAAAGTGTCCTGGAAATAAATCCTTAGTTCCTGTTGACTTGAAGCCAGTTCTGAGTGTTGGCAATGTCTAATCTGGAATCCTAGCCAGTGAGCTCAGTACAGAGCTCTGGCATGGCAACAGGACATGGTTGCCAATGGAAACACATGTGAACATGGTTTGGCGCTTTGAAAATGCTTAATCACTCCCAAACGGTGACCTTGGTGCCCTGGTCAAACAAGTGAAGAGCAGGATGCTTCATGGTATGTCGAATTGCAGAGAGCACCTCTGAGGTCCTCCTCATGAGAAGATCCCTCTTGTGATCGGTGATCCCACGTCACAGCCAAGGAAGATCTGGAGTCCACCCTGGCACTGGACACACTCTCAATCTTCTCGGGTTAGGAGTGCCTCTGGGCCAACGCGACTCAATGTCCAGGCCAAAAGGACATCACTGCCTGAACGACTACAGTCACTGTGGTAAAACTGAGGGCAGGATTTTCCCAGTCTGAAAAATATGAGCAAAGGCGAGAAAATTGGGACATTGTGGCGAGAATAAAAAAAATTAAATGCTTGATTAAAACGTCTGATTTTGTTTTGCTGAAGAATTGAACAGCTTGATTAGAATCTCACTAGTCTCTGGTGAGGGGTCTATTTGCATGCATTAATACCTGATTATTGCCTAATCTATGTGCATGTATCTGTTTTCCCAAGTAGTAGACAGAAACTAGACAGTAACAGTTCATGGCATGGTGGGCGGAACTGGGAATTGGTGTCTACTTCTTATCCTGGTCTCCACCTTGGACACCACAATCCCAGGGTACACGCAGGGTATTGTTAAACTGAAGGGGGTTCAGTAGAGATTTACCAGGATGGTGCCAGGACTGGAGGGTTTGAGTTGCAAAGAAAGGCTGGACAGGTTGGGACTTCTTTCCATGGAGCGTAGGAGGTCGAGGATTGACCTTATAGAGATTTATAAAAATCGTGAGGGGACATGGATAAGGTAAAGATCTGTAGCTCAGGTTGTAGATGAGTTAAAAACTCAAGACCCCAGCAGCTCGGCGATCGAACCAACCATCTCATAAAGTGAACGGCAGGTGTCTTTTCCGTAGGGTGGGGCACTTCAAACGAGGGGGCCATATTTTTAATATGAGAGGAGAAAGATTTAAGGAGAAGAGGGGAAATGTTTTTATATAGAGACTGGTTGACCGAAGAGTCTGTTTCTGTGCTGTATGACTCCATGAATCAGAGCATGGCTTATACACTTAATGGTAAAGTCCTAGGGAGTGTTGCTGAACAAAGAGACCTGGGAGTGCAGGTTCATAGCTCCTTCAAAATAGAGTCTGAGATAGATAGGATAGTGAAGAAGGCATTTGGTATGCTTGCCTTTATTGGTCAGAGTATTGAGTCTAGGAGTTGGGAGGTCATGTTGTGGCTGTACAGGACATTGGTTAGGCCACGTTTGGAATACTGTGTGCAATTCCGATCTCGAGTGTGTGTTGTTGGGAAAGCACAGCAGGTCAGGCAGCGTCCGAGGAGCAGGAGAATCGATGTTTCGGGCATAAGCCGTTCATCAGGAATGAGGCTTGTGGGCCAGGGAGCTGAGAGATAAATGAGAGGGGAGTAAGGTTGGGGGAAAGGTAGCTGAGATGAAGGTGAGGGAGAAGGTGATAGGTCGGGGTGGGGGGGAGTGATGGACAGTCATGAGGCCAGTGCTGAGTTGGAGGCTTCAGACTGGGATAATGTTGGGGGAGAGGAAATGAAGAAACTGTTGAAATCCACATTTATCCCATGTGGTTGCAGGGTCCCAAGGTGGAATATGAGGCTTGTTCCTCCAGGCATCAGGTGGTAACGATTTGGCGGTGGAGGTGACCGAGGACCTTCATGTCCTTGATGGAGTGGGAGGGGAAGTTGAAGCGTTCAGCCACGAGGCGTTGGGTTTGTTGGTGCCGGCGTCCCAGAGATGTTCTCTGGGACGATCCGCAAGAAGGCGTCCTGTCTCCCCAATGTAGAGATGACCACACCGGGTGCAACGGATGCAGTAGATGACATTGGTAGAGGTACAGGTAAATTTCTGATGGATGTGGAAGGATCCCTTGGGCCCTTGAACAAAGGTGAGGAGAGTGGTATGGGCACAGGTTTTGCACTTCCTGCGGTGGGAGGGAAATGTGCCAGGAGTAGGGTGCAGATTGGTGGGGGGTATGGACCTGACAAGGGAGTTGCAAAGGGAATGGTCTCTCCAGAACGCTGATAGGGTTAGGGAAGGAAATATATCTTTGGTGGTGGGGTCCGTTTAGAGGTGGCGGAAGTGGCAGAGGATGATGTGATGTGTACAGAGGTACGTGGGTGGAAGGTGAAGATCAGGGGAGTACTGACCATGTTGCGTTGGGAGGGGTGGGCTTCAAGGGCAGTGGTGCGGGAATTGGAGGAGATGCATGTGGGAAGGGATGTTGCGATCTTTGAAGAAGGAGGCCATCTGGGACTTCCTGAGGTGGAATTTGTCATCTTGGGAACAGATGCAGCAGAGGCGGAGGAAATGGGAATGAGGGATGGCGTTTTTACAGGAGGTAGGGTGGGAGGTCGTGTAGTCTAGATAGCTGTGGGCTTGTAGTAGATGTCTGTAGTTAGTTGGTCACTATTGATGGAGATGGAGAGGTCCAGGAAGTGGAGGGAGTTGTCTGAGATGGAAGAGGTGAATTTAAGGTCGGAGTGGTAAAGTTGATGAACTGTTCAACCTCCTTGTGGGAGCACAAGGCAGCGCCGATATAGTCATCAGTGTAGAGGAGGAACAGATGGGAGATGTTGCTGATGTAACTGTGGAAGATGGACTGTTCCATGTATCTGACAAACAGGCAGACATACCTGGGTCCCACAACCTCAAATTCACCTGGACCATCTCGGTCACCTCCCTCCCATTCCTGGACCTCTCCATCACCATCTCCAGTGACTGACTAGCCACAGATGTCTACTACAAGCCTACCTCCTCCCACCCTACCTCCTGTAAGTGCGCCATCCCTTATTCTTAATTCCTCCGCCTTTGCCGCATCTGTTCTCAGGATGACCAATTCTACCTCAGAAAGTCCCAGATGGCCTCCTTCTTCAAAGATCGCAACTTCCCTTCCCACATGCATCTCCTCCACTTCCTGCACCACTGCCCTTGGATGCCACCCTTCCCAAGGTAACAGGGACAGAAGCCCCCGGTCCTCATCTTCCACCCACCAACCTCCGTACACATCGCATCATCTTCCATCACTTCTGCCACCTCTAAACAGACCCGACCGCCAATGATATATTTCCCTCCCTCACCCTATCAGCGTTCCGGAGAGACCATTCCCCCCATGACACCCTTGTCTGGTCCATGCCCCCCACCAGTCCACACCATACTCCTGGCACCTTTCCCTGCCACCTGCGCCCATACCACTCCCTTCACCTCTGTTCAAGGCCCCAAGGGATCCTTCCACATCCATCAGAAATTTACCTGTACCTCTACCAATGTCATCTACTGCATCTGTTGCACCCGGTGTGGTCGTCTCTACATTGGGGAGACAGGACGCCTTCTTGCGGATCGTTTCAGAAGAACATCTCTGGGACACCCATACCCATCACACCATCACCCTGTGACTGAACACTTCAGCTCCCCCTTCCACTCCATCAAGGACATGCAGGTCCTGGGCCTCCTCCATTGTCAAACCGTTACCACCCGATGCCTGGAGGAACAAGCCTCATCTTCCGCCTTGGGAGTCTGCCACCATATGGGATAAATGTGGATTTCAACAACTTCCTCATTTCCCCTCCCCCAACATTATCCCAGAACCAAGCCTCCAACTCGGCACCGCCCTCCTGACCTATCCATCCTCCTCTGACCTTTCACCTTCTCCCTCACCTTCTTCCACCGATCACATTCCCAGCTACCTTCCCCCCAATTCCCAATTTGCCCCCCTCCTCCCATTTATCTCTCAAACCCCGACCCACAAACCTCATTCCTGATGAAGGGCTTATGCCGAAATGTCGATTCTCCTGCTCCTCAGATGCTGCCTGACCTGCTGTGCTTTTCCAGCAACACACTCTAGACTCTGATCTCCAGCATCTGCAGTCCTTACTATTTTCTGCAATTCTGATCTCCCTGCTACAGGAAGGATTTTGTGAAACTTGAACGGGTTCAGAAAGATTTACAAGGCTGTTGCCAGGGTTGGAAGGTTTGTGCTATAGGGAGAGGCTGAACAGATTAGATTAGATTTCCTACAGTATGGAAACAGGTCCTTCGGCCCAACAAGTCCTCACCAACTCTCCAAAGACTAACCTACCCAGACCCATTTCCCTATATTTACCCCTGACTAATGCACCTGACACAATGAGCAATTTAGCATGGCCAGTTCACCTGACCTACACATCCTTGGACTGTGGGAGGAAACCCACGCAGACACGGGGAGAATGTGCAAACTCCACACAGACAGTCGTCCGGGGCAGGAATTGAACCCAGGTCCCTGGCACTGTGAGGCAGCAGTGCTAACCACTGAGCCACCATTCTGCTAGGGGCATCACAATTTCCTCTCTAACTGCCCACAACATCCTATGATACACTTGATCAGGTCCCAGAGATTTGTTTTTTCAGACCTCCAGCATGTCCTCTTCTGTAATGTGTAATGGTTTTCAAAACATCAAAGTTATTTCCCTGAGTTCTCCAGCCTCTATATCTTTCTCCACAGTAAAGAATGACATGAAATATTCATTTAACATCTCTCCCATTTCCTGAGGTTCAACACAAAAAACAATCTCATTGATTTTTAAGGGTCCCGATTCTCTCTCTAATTACTCTTTTGCCCTTAATGTCCTTGTAAAATCTCTTTGGATTATACATAACTTTATTTACCAAGACCATCTTATATCCCCTTTTTGCCCTTCTGATTTCCCTCTTAAGAATGTCCCAACACTCTTGAAGAGATTCATTTGATCCCAGTTGTCTATATCTAATATGCCATTCTTTCTTATTCTTGACTAGAACTTCAATATCTTTATTCATCCATTGTTCCCTACTCGCACCAGCCTTACCCTTCACTCTAACAGGGACGAACTGCCTCTAAACTCTCATTATCTCTCTTTTGAAAACCTCCAACGTGTCAGCCATCCCTTTACCTACAAACGGTCTACTCCAATCTACTTTTGGTTCTTATCTCATACCATTGAGATTTGTCTTACTCCAATTAAGAAGTTAACTGTTATGTAACGCTTAATCTGATCCATAACTACTTTAAAATTCATAGAATTATGATCACTAGTCCCAAAGTCTTTCCCCGCTAACACTTCAGTCACTTACCCTGCCTTCGTTCCCAAGAGAAGGTCAGGTTTTGCTCCTTCTCTACTCAGAACATTTACTTGTTGATAAAGAAAGTTTTCTTGAACACGTAACAAATTTCTCACCATCAAAACCTTTAATACTATGGCAGTCCCAGACAATGTTTGGAAAATTGAAATCCCCTACTTTTACAACCCTATTATTCTTACAGATATCAGATCTCTCTATATATTTGCTCCTTAATTTCCTTAGGACTACTGGGGGACCTATACTACAATCCCATCCAGGTGATCATCCCTTTCTTATTTCTAATGTCTAATCATATAGTTTCACTGGATGATCCCTCAGAACTATCCTCCCTATTTACAGTAGTAATGTTTTTCTTGATCAAAAATGCCATTCCCCCTCCTCTCTTGCCTTCCTTTCAATTCTTTTTATAGCATTTTCTTATCTATGCTACTTAACTCTGTGATCTGCCTGTATTGCTCGCATGACAAAGCTTTTCACTGTGCCTTGGTACACGTGACAATAAATTCAATTCAATCCAATTCATTGAAAGCCTGGAACATGGAGCTGCCAGTCCCCGTCCTTGCCTCAGCCAAGTTTCTGTAATAGCTATGATGTCCCAGTCCCATTTTCCCTTACATGCTCGAGTTCATCAGTCTAACTTGTAAGGCTTGTTGCATTGAAATAAATGCAGTCTAATTCTTCAGAGTGCTACAGTAGCTCCATTGGATTAAGTTAAAAATCACACGGACACCAGGTTATAGTCCAACAGGTTTAATTGGAAGCACACTAGCTTTCGGAGCGACGCTCCTTCATCAGGTGGTTGTGGAGGGCTCGATCGTAACACAGAATTTATAGCAAAAATTTGCAGTGTGATGTAACTGAAATTATACATTGAAAAATTGATTGTCTGTTCAGCCTTTCATCTGTTAGACTACAGTAATAGTTTCACTTCTTTCATGTTTAAATCACAAAACCCTTTTTTTTAAAGTTGCATTCTCGGGTTAGGGCCTAGCTATCCCCATTGTTCACTGCTAACCCGAGAATGCAACTTTTAAAAAAAGGGTTTTGTGATTTAAACATGAAAGAAGTGAAACTATTACTGTAGTCTAACAGATGAAAGGCTTAACAGACAATCAATGTTTCAATGTATAATTTCAGTTACATCGCACTGCAAATGTTTGCTATAAATTCTGTGTTACGATCGAGCCCTCCACAATCACCTGATGAAGGAGCGTCGCTCCGAAAGCTAGTGTGCTTCCAATTAAACCTGTTGGACTATAACCTGGTGTTGTGTGATTTTTAACTTTGTACACCCCAGTCCAACACTGGCATCTCCAAATCATGTCCATTGGATTAGATCATGGCTTATTACAGGTTGAATGAAGAGTTAGGTCTGGTTGGATCGAATGGCCTGTTTTTATTTTTTTCATTAACCCCCACACTACCGCCTAGCTGCGGTAGTGCTTATTTTTTCCCCAGCACCCATGGTGTGTGTGTGCGAATGTGAGACCCAGTGAGAGAAACAAAGTGCACAAATTTTTATTTAATTTCCACCACCCGGAAGAAAGGAAACACCTGAGTGGCCAGTGACAAGCAATGCCCTTCACATCAAAGGGCAATGCTATGTGATCAAACAGTGAAGGGAAGGGCAGGGACTAAATTAAAATACAGTTGGAGGGGGAAATGATGCACTCCACTCCCTGCGGCACCCACCTCTCCCTGAACAACTCCAGGGTGCTGGTGGACACCGCGTGCTCCTTCTCCAAGGACACCCGGGCCCTAACGTAACCGCGGAAGAGGGGCAGGCAGTCAGCCCTAACAACCCCCTCCATGGCCCGCTGCCTGGACCTGTTTATGGCAAGTTTGGCCAGGCCCAGGAGCAGACCCATGAGGAGGTCTTCAGACCTGCCCTCCCTCCTGCGATGGCCTGTTTTTATGCTGTAAGTGCTTCACAGTACTACACCTGGTGCAAATTTCCCTCTTCCCTTCCCTTCCTATTTCACCATCCCTTTAACTCCTGTTTCCTTTTCTTTTATTTCCCTCTTGCTCATTTTCAAACCCATTTATTCTTTCATGGAATGTGGACGTCTGCATCAAAGCCCAGCATTTGTTAGGTTAGATTAGATTCCCTACAGTGTAGAAACAGGCCCTTCGGCCCAACCAGTCCACACCGACCCTCCGAAGAGTAACCCACCCAGACCCATTTCCCTCTGACTAATGCACCTAACACTGTGGGCAATTGAGCATGGCCAATTCACATCTTTGGACTGTAGGAGGAAACCGGAGTACCTGGAAGAAACCCATTCAGACGCTGGGAGAATGTGCAAACTCTACACTGACAGTCAGCCAAAGCTGGAATCGAACCTGGGACCCTGGTGCTATGAGACAGCAGTGCTAACCACTGAGCCACAATGCCACCCCATATTCCCTAATTGCCCTTGAGCTGAGTGGTAGGTCACTGCAGAGGGCAGCTTCGTGGCTGTGGGTCTGGAGTCACATGGAGGCCAGATTTGGTAAGGGTGGTCTATTTCCCTCGGTATAGGAAATGTGAGTGAACCAGGTGGGTTTTCACGATAATCGATAGCTGTTGTCGTGGTCACCATCACTAATTCTAGCTTTTAATTCCAAATGTATCAGTTGAATTCAAATTTTACCACTTGCCATAATGGAATTTGAACTCATGACCTGAGAGCATTGTCCTGGGTCTCTGGATTACCCGAACAGTGACACTACCACTGCAGGACTGACTTTCTTCCTGCCTGTTACTTCTCTTTTTTTTTGGAACACTGCCTAGTTTCCCTTAGGTTCTCTCGAAGCTGGATTACACAGACTGATAGATTCATCCTGAGATAATAGTAATTCTTGTAACATTCAGAGAGCACTGATTCCAGGGGATTCGGAGAATGTAATGTTTTCTAGAGAGACCATCACTGAGGGAATCGGAATGTTGAAGATGCGATTTAGAACAGAGGCATCCTCTTATTTTAGAGAAAACCCAATTCTTTCTGTGACAGTTTTCCATCAATGTCAGATAAAAGCTGGAAACCAGTGAAATATTTACTGCAGGACATGTTATTTTCTGTGAGCATTTCTTTTCTCTGCTCATTCCTGTTATTCTTTTCCGTTTAGATTTTCAGCTTAAAACAGATGTTATGATACAACGCGACAGACCTATCTTCAATCTGCCTCAGCATGAGGTGTGCTTTGATAGTATCTCCTCACATCTCTCCAAAATACCCTCAAATAAAAAAGCCATCAGGAGCAGAGAGGGATTCTGGAGAATTAAGTTAAAAGAGGTTTCACAGGAGGACTGGATATATATTTGAAAATGATGAAGTTAGAAGGCTACGGAGATAGGAATTGGAGACTGGGATCAGCTGGGTAGCTCTTTCGGAGTCCAGACACAAATGAGTGCAAATAAAATATTGTCCTTCATTGCGAAGGGGATTGAGTTTAAAAGCAGGGAGGTCATGCTGCAGCTGTCTAAAGTGCTGGTGAGGCCACATCTGGAGTACTGCATGCAGTTTTGATCTCCTGAATTGAAAGAGGATGTATTGGCACTAGAGGGAGTGCAGAGGAGGTTCATTAGGTTCAATCTGGAGTTGAGGGGGTTGTTATGAGGGAGACTGAGTAAACTGGGATTATAATCATTGGAATTTAGAAATATGAGGGGTGATCCCTATAGAGATAGATACAATTATGAAATAAATTGATAAGATAGAAGTAGCAATATTGTTTCCACTGGTGGGGGAAACTAGAAATCGGGGCCATCGCCTCAAAATAAGGGGGATGGGCCGAATGGCCTACTCCTGCTTCTTTTTTTTACATTCTTGGTTCTTTATGAGTTGAATGGTCTCCTACTGTACTGTAAAATCCTCTGATTCTATAACCAGGGAGTAGGAGTGAGAGTGTAGAACTCACTATCAGGCAGAGTGGTTGGATTAAATTCCCCACTATCAACATCCTGAGGCTTACCATTGATCAGAAACTGAACTGGACTAGTTATTAAAGTACTGGCTACAAGAATCCTGCAGTGACTAACCACATCCGGTCTCCCCAAATCCTGTCCACCATTGACAAGGCCCAAGTCAGGAGTGTGATGGAATACTCCCCACTTGCCTGAGTGGATGCAGCTCCAAAAACACTTAAGTCGTTTGACACCATCCAGGACAAAGCAGCCGTTTGATTGGCATCACATCTACAAACATCCACTCCCTCCACCACCAATACTCAGTAGCAGCAGTGTGTACTAGCTACAAGATGCACTGCAGAAATTCACCAAAGATCCTAAGGCAGCATCTTCCAAATCCAGGACCATTTTCATCTCGAAGGACAAGGGCAGCGGATAGACGGGGACACCACCCCCTGCAATTTCCCATCCAAGCAACTCACCATCCTGACTTGGAAATGTATTGCCATTCCTTCACTGTCGTTGGGACAAAATTCTGGAATTTCCTCCCTAATGGCACTGTGTAAATACACCGAATGGACTACAGCTGTTAAAGAAAGCTGTTCACTTCCACCTTCTCAATGGCAATGACTGCTAGCCCAGGTAATGATGCCCACACCCTATGAGGGAATGAAACAAATCACGTTGGCGTTTCGGAGAGGACTTGAGGCACAGTGGGTTGCACTTCCCCTCGTCTGAGCCAGGAACTCCAGGTTTGAGTCACACTCCCGGGTTTTGTGGTCACAGAGGGGTGTTTGTCATCTGAGCATCAACTCATTCCTTTCAACAATGTCTTCGGGTGGTTTAATCTGTAAGAAATGCAATGTGAAGACTGTTGAACAATTATTCATTGCTATCAAAAACTGGGCATGTTTTCATAACTCAGACTCGCTGTCTGAATTACAAATCAGCACCACCAGATAAATACATGATGAAGAAGGAAGCCGAGAGCTAACTGATTGGGTTTGTTTTAATGGGATCGGAGGAGGCTTTGAGGACTCTTCCTACTCCTAAATTGTTTATTTTGACACTGTGCAACACTGGCTCATCTTCTTTCCCACCTATCCACTCCACCCTCTCCTCCCTGACCTATCACCTTCATCCCCTCCCCCACTCACCCATTGTACTCCATGCTACTCTCTCCCCACCCCCACCCTCCTCTAGCTTATCTCTCCACGCTTCAGGCTCTCTGCCTTTATTCCTGATGAAGGGCTTTTGCCCGAAATGTCGTATTTGCTGCTCCTCAGATGCTGCCTGAACTGCTGTGCTATTCCAGCACCACTAATCCAGAATCTGGTTTCCAGCACCTGCAGATATTGTTTTTACCTCGTTGGGCCATAGACCTGTCTTTGTGTTGTAGATTCTATCCAATGTTTTATTTGACTTCAAAAGGTAGCAAAACAAGTTAGACTTTGTCTCACAGGAATGAGGTATTTTTGAAATGTTGTTTTAAAGATAAACAGAGCATAGTGTAGTAGTACAGAGAACGTTGATTATCCGGCATTCAAATATCCGAATATTGGATTATCCGGCAAGATTGCAAAGTCTCAATGCTCGGTTAAACTAAGTTATCTGGCATTTGGTTATCCGGCATTCGATTAACCAAATGAAACACTCCCCACCCATGTCCTTCAGATAATCGAGGTCCTTCTGTACGTCACTGGAGTGCCATGATGGCTCAGTGCTAAGCACTGTAGCTTCACAGTGCCAGGGACCTGGCTTCGTTCCAGCTTCAGGTGACTGTCTGTGTGGACTTTGCGCATTCTCCCCGCGTCTGCGTGGGTTCCCTCCAGGTGCTCTGTTATCCACCCACAGTCACAAAGATGTGCATCGATTGATTAGCTGTGCTAAATTGCCCCATGGTATCCAGGGATGTGTGGATTTGATGGATTAGTCATGGGAAATGCAGGCTTACAGGGACAGGGTAGTGGTGTATGTCTGGATGGGATGCTCTTCAGAGGATGGGCATGGACTTGATGGGCACAATGGTCTGCTTCCACACTGTGGGGATTCTATGATCCCAAATCAGACAGGCCTGTAGCTTTAAGGCAGTGACATGACACCATGGCATGTGATGTTCTGGTGTAAGTGAACCCCTCTGACTATCAATCCCTCTCTCGGAATCACAGAGTCAAGTTCTGTGGGTGTGATATACAGCAACATCAGTAAGCTCAGAGCCTTCATGATGGCTGTAAGTCTGTGATATTGTAGACATATCAAAAGAATCCACACAGTGTGGAAACAAGCCCTTTGGCCCAACAAGTCCACACTGAAGAGTAACCCACCCAGACCCATTATGGGGTGGCATGGTGGTTCAGTGGTTAACACTGCTGCATCACAGCGCCAGGGATAAGGGTTTGATTGCAGTCTTGGGCAACTGTCTGTGTGGAGTTTGCACATTCTCCCCGTGCCTGCGTAGGTTTCCACCGGGTACTCCGGTTTCCTCTCACAGTCCAAAGATGTGCAGGTCAGGTGAATCGGCCATGCTAAATTGCCCGTAGTGTTGGGTGCATTAGTCAGGGGTAAATGTAGTGGAATGAGTCTGGGTGGGTTATTCTTCGGAGGGTCGGTATGGACTTGTTGGGCCGAAGAGCCTGTTTCCATGCTGTAGGGAATCTAATCTAATCATTCCTCATAATCCCATATTTATCCCTGATCAATGCACCTTAACCTACGCATCCCTGAACACTCAGGGCAATTTAGCAATTCACCCAGCCTGCTGTTCCTTCTCAACAGGAACTACTGAAAATCATAAACTGCATTTTGCTCCAATGATGGTGGAGTAAGTGAGCATTAAATACGTGTCCTGATGTCTAGTTAGTGACGGTAGTGAGCACAGTCCAGCCTGAAAAAGTGGCAGCAGTGTAACAGGCGTGAAGAGTCTTTTTTTTCCACCTCTTTCTCTCTTTCTCTTTTGAACAAAAATAGTTAAAAGCATTGATGCACCCTCCCAATTCAAGAACAATGTACAAAAGAAAAGATAGAACTAAAAACTAAAAGAACTGCGGACGCTGGAAGTCAGAAATGAGAACGGAAATTGCTGGAAAAGCTCAGCAGGTCTGGCTGCACCTGTGGAGAGAAATCAAAGTTAACGTTTTGGATTACTTGAGGAGGGTCACTCGACACAAAACATTAACTCTGATTTCTCTGCACAGATGCTGCCAGACCTGCTGAGCTTTTCCAGCAATTGCTGTTTGGTTTGAGTATGACAGAATAAAATGTTTTCTAGACTTACCTAGAGGCCTTACCCATGTCTGAACTTGGTTGATTCTTCCATTTTGTTTCTGTGAAAATGAAAGAAAGTCTGAAATAAAATGTCAATACAGTGGCTTCCTTCTTGGTGCAAATGCCACCCTCTGGCAAAAGCATGACGTTTTAGAAGAGGCAGACATTCTTAAAGTTGCAAATAACAGAAAATAAGATTTAATGCAAAAGATTAGGTGGCGCGGTGTCTCAGTATTTAGCACTGATGCCTCACAGCGTCGGGAACCTGGGTTCAATTTTCACCTCGGGTGACTGACTGTGTGGAGTTTGCACATTCTCCCCATGTCTGCGTGGGTTTCCTCCGGGTGCCCTGGTTTCCTCCCACAGTCCAAAGATATGCAGGTTAGGTGAATTGGCCATGCTAAATTGTTCGTAGTATTCAGGGTAAATGTAAGGGAATGGGTCTGGGTGGGTTACTCTTTGGAGGGCCGGTGTGGACTTGTTGGGCCGAAGGGCCTGTTTCCATGCTGTAGGAAATCTAATCTAAAAAAATCTATATTGCAAGATATATTTTTATTTGCAATTCCTAAAGGGCATGAAGTTATACAAGCAAATGGAAAGCAACATCACACCATGGATTGGAAACCCATTGACATTCTGTCAGACTTCAGTTGTTTAAAGAAAGAACCAAGCTTTATGGAACAGTAGATAACTGACAAAGAATAGTAGGAAACCAAACCTCACCTCACTTTGACCACTGAAGGGTTAAGAAGAATAAAATAATCTGGGATTTCGGAATATGCCCACCCCACAAAGATCCTGATAATAATTTTCAGATTCAAAGAGTGTGGTGCTGGAAAGGCACAGTAGGTCAGACAGTATCCGAAGAGCAGGAGAATCGATGTTTCGGGCATAAGCCGTTCATCAGGAATCTTTTTCAGGAATAATTTTCAGATGTAGATTAAAATTGACTTAAATTTAAATCAATTCCAGGACTCTTGGGCTTGAGATTATGTCATACTGCCAACAGTCAGGTGAAACAACTGAGCAATGCAGGCAGGAGTCAACACAGAGCTATGGAACGTGATGTCTCTGAAGTTAACTGAGGGTCTTATGGAACTGCTCACTGCCTCTATACCCATTCGGTACGCACTTTGCACATGTATAAAAAAGCACTCTGGGCAAATTCAAAGAATATACCATTATACCAGGTCAAAGTTTGAAACTATTGTAGCATCTGCAAGTATTTGACTTTGAATCAATTACTACAGCTATCATTCAGTAGAACATCCAACCCTGGTCACAGAGATGTACAGCATGGAAACATTTGGTCCAACCCGTCCCTGTTGACCAGAGATCCTAAATTAATCTTGTCCCATTTGGCAGCATTTGGCCCATATTCTTCCAACCCTTCCTGTTCATGTACCCATCCAGATGCCTTTTAAAATGTTCTAATTGTCCCAGCCTCCACCACTTCCTCTGGCAGCTCATTCCATACACGCACCCACTGGGTTTGTGGCTTCTCTCACCATCGAGGCAATGTCCAACATTTTCTGACACATGCGAGCTGATGTTCCACAAGAGGGCAGTGGGATAAAATGTGTGGGACGTTCAGCCAGCCTGAGAAACCCAAAGTACAAAACAATCCCTCAGTTCAAAGGCTCATCCTCAAGGCACTGACTTCAACAAGGGAGCACTCCCTCAGTACAAATGACAAATGTATATAAACAAAAACAGTTCTTTGGCGTTAAAGACCAATGCCTAAAACACTTGAACATAAAACACTGGAGTGAACAACATGGCAAATGGATTATATGGATAGGAAGTTGATGTGAAAGAAAAGCAATCAGTTCCTCAACAACAGGTTACTGTGGAATGACAGTATTTTGATTTACCACAGATGTTGCTGGGTCTTTAGCCATTTTTCTAGCACTTTCTGTTTTTATTTCAGAATTCCGGCGTCTGCAGTGTTCTATTTTTTAATGAGGAAGTGTGACAATGTTGTGGCTTTAAGATATGTGTTTTGTGTTGGCTTCTTTTTGAGAGAGGTTGGGGTACAGGTGCTGAGAGTCTATGAGAAGTTAAAACAACTCTTGAAGCCTTTGGTGTTTTCTTAAAGTTAGAACAATAGAAGCACGAGTGGGTGAAAACACACACACACACACACACACACACACACACACACACACACACACACACACACACACACACACACACACACACACCCCTAGCATTTTGCAAGTTTTGCTTTAGTTAGTTTGTGGGTGTGAGTTGAGATTGTGGAAGGAAAAGACCTTTTCAGTCCGTCTGTCTGTCTGTCTGCCTGTCTCCCCTCTTTTTCCACTCTCACTCTCACTCTGGGGAACTGCTGCATGGAGCTGCGATAATTTGTTTTCTGATTTTGCCTTTTGCCCAGGGTATGTTGAGGGATGTTACTATATATTGGAACAGTTACTGTTTAGTACTAAAATAATCTATTATTTTGTTAAGTTTTCTAGTGGAGTTAAATTATTCCAAGTTCCTCTTTCTGTTGTTGTATTTTAACAACAGCATTTGAATAAATTGCGTTTTGCTTACAATTGAGCAGTTTGACCAATCAAATTGCATCTGGAACACAGCACTTGGCATTTACCTGTAAAATAGGAAAAAAAATAGTGTTCAGGCTTCCTTGTTAATATATTTTGAGAAGGGGGGGGCGCGGTCTGGTCTGGGCAGCACGTTGGCTCAGTTGGTTAGCACTGCTGCCTCACAATGCCAGGGACTCCGGTTCGATTCCAGCCTTGGGTGACTGCCAGTGTGGAGTTTGTACATTCTCCCCGTGTCTGTGTCGGTTTGCTCCGGTTTCCTCCCACAATCCAAAGATGTACAGGCCAGATGAATTGGCCATGCTAGACATGCCCTTAGTGTCTGGTACGTTAGGGAATGGGCCTGGATGGGCTATCCTTTGGAGGGTTGGTGTGGACTTGTTGGGCCGAAGGGCCTGTTTCCATACTGTAGGGAATCTAATCTAATCTAACAGGAAGATGGTTATGTGGAGAGGGTTTAATCATGTGAGGGGGCTTGTGGGGTAGATAAACAAAGACTAGCAATGTGGTGATGAGTTTCCAGTTAGCCATCATTTCCATTGTCCACCTTACTTCCACTCTCACTATCCTGTCCTTTTCCCAGTCCTGTGTTCCACAGAAACCTGACCACCTGATGAAGGAGCAGCACTCCGAAAGCTAGTGCTTCCAAATAAACCTGTTGGACTATAACCTGGTATTGTGTGATTTTTAACTTTGTCCACCCCAGTACCTGCAAATTATGACAACCCAAAGAATGGCATCCCATCCTCCAGGACTGAGTTCAGCAATTTCCAATGATTTTGTTTCTTTTATGCAAGTTTAAAGTAAAACTTGTTTCAATCCTGATGTTGTTTTTGGCCATGCTGACACTCACACCTCCTCTGTTTATATATCCCATTCTCACACCTCCTGCTTTGACCCTGCACCCAGCAACTCATTCATCATCTCCCTGCCTTCCACTTTACTCTTCCCTTTTGCTATGTTTTCCATCCTGCACTCTTTCACTTGTGTAATACTTATGACAGTTCCCCATTATCCTGAAGGATCAGTAACCTGGCTCCTGACTCCACTTATTAGATTAGATTCTCTACAGTGTGGAAACAGGCCCATTGGCCCAACAAGTCCACACCGATCCTCTGAAGAGCAACCCACCCAGATCCATTCCCCTACATTTACCCCAGACTAATGCACCTAACACTACAGGCAATTTAACATGGCCAATTCACCTGACCTGCATATCTTTGGACTGTGGGAGGAAACCGGAGTACCTGGAGGAAACCCACGCAGACACGGGGAGAATGTGCAAACTCCACACAGACAGTTGTTCGAAGTGGGAATTGAACCTGGATCCCTGGCACTTTGAGGCAGCAGTGCTAACCACTGAGCCACCGTGACGTTGCTAAATATTTCAGAGAATGCTTTAAAAAGTAACTACCTTTTAAAAGCAGGAAATCAGGAATAAGAAATCATATGGTAGAATTTAAAAAAAAGGGAACTTTAGAAATCCTATACACTTTCTGAGGAATTTAATAAAGTGTTTCAGACATGCAGAATTCTATTTTCTTTCTTTATCTGTTTTCTGGGCCTAAACCTTGTGGGATATGTGGGCAAAAATCCATTTTTAAATCCATTTAAGTAGCTTTCTTTGCATTATGCCCACTCAAATACCTCTGAACCTCATTAAATAAATCACTTGGGTTTGTCAAATGTAACCCTTTGCTGTTAAGCCTCATAATTCATGTGTACAGTGTGTAAGTCACACACACAGACACAGATAACACACAGGGCCAACATCCACACATCCACACACACACATACACACATGCACACATAACACACTGAGAGACACACACAAACACATGTGTGCACGCACACACATTCATACGCTCAGGGACACACATCCATATGCATGCATACTCGTGTGCGCACACACACATTCACAAACAAATATACACATACAGAGTCACACACACACAATTATACACAGAACACACGCATACAGACACATGCATACATAACATATACCCATACAGAGACCCACAGGGACATATGCATACATAGCACACAGAGACACACACATCCTGATATTCAGACACGCATACATAACACAGAGAGAGAGACACACACAAAACACACAGAGACACACGGAGACATATGCATATGTAACACACAGATACACACACAAAACATACACATACAGACACACACATACATAACATACAGAGACACACACACACACACAAAGCACAGAGACACACACACACATTACAGGCCATTCTGCAGTCACGTTTCACACCCATCCTTTCAGTGTGTAACAACTCTTACCTCCCCCGCAACCCCCCCATCCCCCACATTCTAGCGTGGTGGTTTGTGCAGCTTTAACACTGATTAGGCAGTGATGGGTGAGGTAATGTGTTTGGACAGGTTGTATTATCTCATATGGAAAGTCTCAACAGTAAGTACTCACAACCAGACAGGCAAGGAAAAACACCATTCCAGGGTGAATTCACTCAAGTTAAGTACGATGCATTTTGGAGGAGAAATGAGGAATAAATGGAACAAATAAAAATGAATGGTACATTTTTAAAGAGTTATGGAGAGGCTGGGTGCAGGAATAGCCGCATCTGGGGTTAACCACACAAATCCTGAGGTTGTTAATAAAACACATGACAAGGTCCAGTAACGGAGGAATAGGGTCTAAAAGCAAAGACGTTATGTTTTATCTTTCTAAAACTGGCTAGGCTTGCGCTGCAGCATTGTGTCTAATTCCAGACACCACAATTTAAGGAGGGTTCAGGCCTGGGAGAAGGTGAGGATTAGGTGCATGGAGAACAGATTTCAATGTAATCCATTCCAGAACAAAACAGCCCCAATGTTCCCTATCCATCAACGTAAACATTCACGCCCTCCACCCCTGGGGCAACATCTGTGTACCCTCAGGAAGATTTGCCAACAGTCCATCATCCAAATCCTCAAGTCAAACCTGGAAGGACATGGGCAGCAGATAGATGTGAGTGCCACCACCTGCAAGTTCCTCTCCAAGTCACTTGTCATCCTGACTTGGAAATATCTCACTGTTGCTACACTGTTGCTGTGTCAAAATCCTGGAATTCCCTCCCTAAGGACATTGTGGAACTGGTGGACTCCAGCGGTTCAAGATGGCAGCTCACCCTCATCTTCCTAAGAGCAACTAGGGACGGGCAATAAATGTTGGCCCAGCCAGCCACACCCACATCCCATGGAAGAATGTAGATAAAAAGCAAAGGATTTGCTGGCTGACTCGCAGGCAGTAGAATGGAGATACAGTGTGATTGACCTGGAGGAAGAACGCCTCATCTTCTGCCTCGGAACACTTCAACCCCAGGGCATCAATGTAGACTTCAACAGCTTCCTCATTTCCCCTTCCTCCACCTCATCCGAGTTCCAAACTTCCAGCTCAGCACTGTCCCCATGACTTGTCTTGACTTGTCTGGACTTGTCCTACCTGCCCATCTCCTTTTCCACCTATCCACTCCACCCTCTCCTCCCTGACCTATCACCTTCATCCCCTCCCCCACTCACCTATTGTGCTCCATGCTACTTTCTCCCCATCCCCACCCTCCTCTAGCTTATCTCTCCACGCTTCAGGCTCTCTGCCTTTATTCCTGATGAAGGGCTTTTGCCTGAAACGTCGATTTTGCTGCTCGTTGGATGCTGCCTGACCTGCTGTGCTCTTCCAGCACCACTGATCCAGAATCTGGTTTCCAGCATCTGCAGTCATTGTTTTTACCTCGCTGTCACTATAACTGTCTAAGGGGCACAATAAAGCTGGAATCGGGGGGAGTTGAGGCTTCTCAATGAACTGACAGCTTATAGACAGCTACAAAACATTGGCTAAACATTGACACAATCCAACAGATACATCACTGTGTTGGCACTGTCGTCTGTTGGCTGTGAGACCGCAGTAGAGTACCAGCTACTTTCTTCTTCATTACAGCACGCTGCAGAGACTATGTAAGTCTGACTCCATTGGCACACAGAATGGAAACAAAGCCTCTCCCTCCCTGTACCGATCTGCCCAGCTGTTCGCTGATAGATCCAAGCGCTAACATTTGGTGACGATCTGAGGGCAGGTCAAAGGTGACGGCACCTACTGTAACCATTGAGAAGTGAAGGTGTTCTCCAGCCCCGGGTGGGACCCTCGATCCCACACTCACTCCCTGACACAGTGCAGTGTGCGGAAAACCAGCCAGAATTCCCCAACTCCCAAAGCATCCAGCATTACGGAAGAGCTGATAGAGAAATGATTCAGATTAGACTCTCGATCCTGGTGTAAGTGGGGAATGGTGCCCTTAAAGTTGTGGATCAGATAAAATATGGAAAGATGCAACAGCTGTTGTATGATCATGGTTTTGGGCCTGGATGCTGAAGACTCTTTGATGTCTCGGGAACCTGAGATGGATCAGCCCCAGCAACAAATTCCTTTGCCTCAATCAGTACTGTACTTGTGGAAATCCATGGAGTTTTTCCATTGTCTTGTAGGGTATGAGTGTCATTGGCTGAGCCAGCATTTATTGTCCATCCCTAATTGCCCAGAGGGTTGTTAAGAGTCAACCATATTGCTTCTCTATTCCTGAGATGCTGCCTAACCTGCTGTGCTTTGACCAGCAACACATTTGCAGCAGTTGCTGCTGTGGGTCTGCAGTCACATTCAGGCCAGACCAGGTAAGGATGGCAGATTTCCTTCCCTAAAGGACATTGATGGGTTTTTCCCAACAATCAACTCATGATCATCATTATACTTATTCCAGATTCTTTACTGAATTCAAATTCCACCATCTGTCATGGCAGGATTTGAACCCAGGTCCCCAGAACATTAGCTGAGTTGCTGGATTAGTTGCCTCGTGATAATATCACTTGGCCATTGCCTCCCCCTTACTAGTATATATCAGTGCCAATCCAGCCCGGGTAACTGGGAAAGGGGGAAGTTAACAGCTGAAAATGTGTTGCTGGAAAAGCGCAGCAGGTCAGGCAGCATCCAAGGAACAGGAAATTCGACGTTTCAGGAATGAAGAAGGGCTTATGCCCGAAACATCGATTCTCCTGCTCCTTGGATGCTGCCTGACCTGCTGCGCTTTTCCAGCAACACATTTTCAGCTCTGATCTCCAGCATCTGCAGACCTCACTTTCTCCTCCAAGGGGGAAGTATCCAATATCCAAATCTGAAAATGATGACTGATGTGAAGGTGATCACCCTGCTGTGTTCAATTATTCTGCGTTTGACTATGTGAGTCTGATAACTTATCTATGCTCACTCTGCTTGACTGATTAAGCCTGGGCGTCGGCTCAGAGGCAAAATTAAACAAACAGCACAGAAAGAGATGGATGTTGCTGGCATATATTTCCAAGCTTTGTATAAAACCCTGTAAATAAATTTGCTGCGCTTTTAGAAGCCAATGTGATTTCTGCATTTTTCTGAAGCTGAAAAATATACCCCATGTAAGATGGGAAAAGACTACAGAGTAACCAGACAGCCACCGAATTATGAAGAATTTATGAGGAACGGAGGAGTTTAGAAAGAACAAACAGATCACATGATTACTATATGGTCATTCCTTGGTTGACCTGTCATTCTATATTTGATTTTCCAGGAAGAAGGGTAAAATTTCCTTATCCTACTTACAATGCCTGAGTCCATGATGTTCCATGTACGCGATTATATTATAGCCTCTACAGGACAGCCTCTGTCAGTCATCATAGCCCACATGAGTCTCCACACATACTTCTTCCTTCTGGCCTACCACCAAGCCCAAAGACTGTCCTGTTCACCTTTGCATGGAATCTTTGCAGTAATCGGTCTTGTCTCAGTACTCCATTGCTGGAGTGCTGCACTGTTGTGGGTCTCACAAGATGACATGGCACTTCCCTTTAAAAAGGCCAGTGGAACGAATGAGAGCTTTGGATGTCAAAGGCATGATGTAACCTCACCATAAACATAACAAATGTCGTCCCAGCCCTTCATACCCACACCCCATGAACAAACAAAAGCAAAATGGAGATTTTGGAGAGTGTGTTCTCTCGGGATCACTCCTCGGTCATTGAAGATAGGGAGGCGATCATGATGCTTTAGCTTCGGATTACATTGAAGATAAGCAGGCCAGCTGTCAAAGCAATGTCCTGCTCTGAATACATTCTGCACCTTCCAGTGGTGCTAGAAGACCATAGATCATGCGGAATAGTAACAGGAGGAGGCCATTCAGCCCCTCGGGCCTGCTGCACCATTCAGTAGGATCAGGGCCGATCCGACATTCCTCATGCCACTTTCTGACCCTTTCCCGGAAACCTTTGATTCCCAGACTGATCAAAAATCTTTCTCTCTCAGACTTAGATACACACAAGGACACTCTACCCCAGCAGCTCTCTGTGGGAAGAAGTTCCAAAGATTCACAACCCTCTGAAACAAGAAATTCCTCATTTCTGTCTCAAACTGGAGCTTGTTTATTCTGAGAGTATACCCTCTGGTCCCGGAGGACTCCACCATCTCTGCTGTAAACTGGCTGAGCGAGTTCCCCAGGGTTGGTAAAGTCACAGTGATCGGCAGTGATGAGCACAAGCCTTGCTCTGTAAATGTCTGTCCCACTGCTACCTCACACTACCTCACACTGCCTCACACTGCCTCACACTACCTCACACTACCTCACACTGCCTTACTCTGCCTCACGCTACCTCATACTACCTCACGCTAACTCACGCTGCCTCATGCTACCTCACACTGCCTCACACAGCCTCACGCTGCCTCACACTGCCTCACACTGCCTCACACAGCCTCACGCTGCCTCACGCTGCCTCACGCTGCCTCGCACTGCTTCACGCTACCTCACTCTAACTCACCCTACCTCACACTACCTCACACTGTCTCACACTGCCTCACGCTACCTCACACTGCCTCACGCTGCCTCACACTGCCTCACACTGTCTCACGCTGCCTCACGCTACCTCACACTGCCTCTTGCTGCCTCACGCTGCCTCGCACTGCCTCACGCTAATTCACCCTACCTCACGCTACCTCACACTGCCTCACACTGCCTCACGCTGCCTCACGCTACCTCACACTGCCTCTTGCTGCCTCATGCTGCCTCGCACTGCCTCACGCTAATTCACCCTACCTCACACTAACTCACACTGTCTCACGCTGTCTCACACTGCCTCATGCTGCCTCACACTTTCTCACGCTGCCTCACACTGCCTCACACTGCCTCACACTGTCTCACGCTGCCTCACACTGCCTCACACTGCCTCACACTTTCTCACGCTGCCTCACACTGCCTCACACTTTCTCACGCTGCCTCACGCTGCCTCACACTACCTCACGCTATCTCACGCTGCCTCACGCTACCTCACGCTGCCTCACACTGCCTCACGCTGCCTCACGCTACCTCACACTACCTCACGCTGCCTCACACTGCCTCACGCTGCCTCACATTACCACACGCTGCCTCACGCTGCCTCACGCTGCCTCACAATACCTCACGCTGCCTCATGCTGCCTAATGCTACCTCACATTTTCTCACACTACCTCACACTGCCTTATGCTGCCTTCACTGACTTTCTGTGTAGGACCTTGATCTGAACACATCACTGCTCTGAGCAGAGACATTTCCTGCCTCTGTGGAGGCTAGAAAATGGAATGAATTTCTTCAGTGGGATCTAAGTTTTTGGGAGCCTGCAAGTCATGTGAATCCGGTGGAGCGATTCTAGCCTGAGTGAGTCTCACCTCCACATCTTACCGAGCACTGCCATATTCCTGCCACGTGCCCATTCCAGGAGTAACTGCCGGGGAATTGACCGTGTTGAAAAGGCCGGTGTGTACGTGGACAAGCAGTGACTACCCTGAGCTGCCCTGCATGGTTCCTGGACCCTTGTCTTGGACGTGGGAGACGGGAGATATCAGCTTTGTGAGTTGGATAGCAGTGGTGCCTAGAGACAGGCTGACATAGGGCCAGGATTTCATCCTCCTGCCCATATCGCCCCACACCCCTTGGGGAGACCACAACACCAGACTGTACCAGCTTGCTCTGAGGTGCCACCCAGAGGTCTGGAGACCCACCCAGCTCTGTAGGAGGATGCTTAATAACCTTCTCCATTCCACCAGCCAATGGGCCATACTAGCCCATCTCGACTTGTCTACCTCCAATGGGAGCTCCAACACATTCATTTCCAAGCACAACGTCTTTTTAAAAACCTATTTCTCCAGCCCCACACCCACCTCTCGGGACACACGAACATCTGCTGAACAACGTGATTCAAACGTGTTTTAGTGCTTTCCACTTACATTCTTGCAGCTCGCATCAGACAGCCTTGGCAACCACCGCACATTTCTAGAAAGTTCTTGGGGACTGCGATTGTCAGAGGAAGCTACAGATCCTATTGTGGAGGTTATGGCCGTGGGCCCAGCTTGGGAAAGGTTTATGATGTGTGACTGAACTGCGATCCCATTTCCATGGAAACAGATCATCTCCACTGGAGAGGCCAGGGGATTGTCACTTGACAGCTCAGCGCAATGGATGGCATGATTGAACTAACAAAGCTACTGGGACATCTTACAAGCTGCAGCTTTATGAACTGAGTCCAGTCTTGCCACAACAAAGCTTCAAGCCTCGTAACCAAAACCACAGTGATCTTAGGACAACATGTCACCCCTCTGCAGAGAAGGCGTTTGAAAAAAAAACACCTTGAGTTTTCATGGCACAAGTGTCCCAAAAAAGTCTCGGAGCACACTGTAATTTACTTTCAAACTTGGCGAGGTTTTGTAGGTCAGACATTTTCCTGCCCAGGAGAATGAGGCCCACAATGCACTGGGTCGGCAGCAGACTCCATTACGCTCTGGAGGCTATTGAGATCTGCAGACTCAAGGTCACCTGGTCTCCCATGCAACCGTCATGTCTCCCTTCACCGGTGTCCCTGATGATAAACGGTATCATTAAAGGTGGAAGAGACTGTATTGGAATCTGACTGGGGATAGAGGGCTAAGGAATCGAGAAACAAGTCTCAAAATAAGACAACGGAGGGAGCAGCCAGAGGTAGAAAAAAACTGATCGTAAATTCAGAAGTTGGCTGGAGTTGGGAGATAGAAGAGTACAGAATGTTAGGTAAATGAGCCAAGATGTGTCAGGATTACTGATAAACATACAAATACATAACGCAGTGCCAAATGTTATGTGGACTAGAAGTGAGCTGCCCTTGGCATCAATAGCAGATAGAAAGAGCCTAATCGCATTGCAATCCTACTGAGGAGTTTAATCTGTTGTTGCGTGAAGATGAATTAACAGAGATTGCAGTGATTAGTCAGCAGCCCCAGTGCCACATCATCTCACCATCAGAGGGAACAAGGTGAATGAAGTGGATTTTTTTTGACCATTCAGCGACTCCTACGTTCTGAAAGAGAACAATTTTCAAACCAGAATTCCGTCTGAGATTGTCAGTTCAGGCCATTGTCTTAGTCCCAAGGGGAAAAGAAGGGATTTTGGTTTTGAGATGTCTCAGCGTGTGAGAAATGCTGCAGGTCATTTATCTCTGAAATGCAGTATCTGAGATGTTGGTCAGAGCAGGTACAACAATAACTTTCAAAAGGCATGAACTAGAGAAAAAAAACTCAACAGGGCAACGAGAGAGAGGGATCTAATATCAATATTTCAATGATAATAATTCTGTGATAAGACTGTAAGATGTAACTGCCCACTGCTTCAATGCCTGATGCGATAAACCTTAATGCCAGTTTCCCCTTGGCCTCGAGTCCATTTCTGATTAAATATTTGTCTATTTCAGTCTTGAATATACTCGACAGCCCTCTGTGGTAACGAATTCCACAGATTCACTCCCCTCTGAGAGTAGAAATTCCTCCTCATCTCCATCTTCAATGGACATCCCCTCAGTCTGTGATTCTACCCTCTGGTCCTAGACTCTCTCACAAAGGGGAAACTACTGCTCGGCACCCACCCCTGTTAAGTCCCTGATAATCTTGTATATTTAACAAGCAGGAAAGGCGATGTTTCGGGCTTAAGCTCTTCATCAGGAATGTGGAGGGGAAAGGGGATGAAAGGTTTATCATTTATCTCTCACCTCCTCCCTTCCCTCTCTGTATTCCTGATGAAGGGCTCATGTCTGAAACGTCGATTCTCTTGCTCCTCAGAAGCTGACTGACCTGCTGTGCTTTTCCAGCACCGCACTTTATCGACTCGGTGACTCTCCAGCATCACTTTCTCCTATATTTCAATAAGATCTTCTCTCATTCTTCTATGGTTGAACAGGTATAGGCCCAACCTACTCCACCTCAACAGACAGTCCCTCCATCCCTGGGATTATCCCAGTGAACCTTCTCTGTACTGCCTCCAGAGCCTGTACGTTGTATGGGGAAAGGCTGAGGCACTTGGGGCTGTTCTCATTGGAGAAAAGAAGGTTTAGGGGAGATTTGATAGAGGTGTACAAGATGATTAGGGGTTTAGATAGGGTAGACACTGAGAACCTTTTTCTGATAATGGAGTCAGCTGTTACTAGGGGACACAGCTTTAAATTAAGGGGTGGTAGGTATAGGACAGATGTTAGGGGTAGATTCTTTACACAGCGGGTTGTGAGTTCATGGAATGCCCTGCCAGTAGCAGTGGTGAACTCTCCCTCTTTATGGTCATTTAAGCAGGCATTGGATAAACGTATGGAGGTTATTGGGCTAGTGTAGGTTAGGTAGACTTTGGTCGGCGCAACATCGAGGGCCGAAGGGCCTGTACTGCGCTGTATTTTTCTATGTTCTATGTTCTATGTCTTTCCCGAGATAAGGAGCACAAACTGTTCACAGTGATCTGTCTAAAAGCCTTGTGTAGTTTTAGCAAAACCTCCTAATTTTTGTGCTCCATTTCCTTTAGGAGTGACATGGTGGCACAGTGGTTAGCACTGCTGCCTCACTGCGTGGATTTCCTCCGGGTGCTCCGGTTTCCTCCCACAGTCCAAAGATGTAATTTACATAAATGATTTGGATGTGAGCATAAGAGGTACAGTTAGTAAGTTTGCAGATGACACCAAAATTGGCGGTGTAGTGGACAGCGAAGAAGGTTACCTCAGATTACAACAGGATCTGGACCAGATGGGCCAATAGGCTGAGAAGTGGCAGATGGAGTTTAATTCAGATAAATGCAAGATGCTGCATTTTGGGAAAGCAAATCTTAGCAGGACTTATACACTTAATGGTAAGGTCCTAGGGAGTGTTGCTGAACAAAGAGACCTTGGAGTGCAGGTTCAAGCTCCTTGAAAGTGGAGTCACAGGTAGATAGGATAGTGAAGAAGGCATTTGGTATGCTTTCCTTTATTGGTCAGAGTATTGAGTACAGGAGTCGGGAGGTCATGTTGCGGCTGTACAGGACATTGGTTAGGCCACTGTTGGAATATTGAGTGCAATTCTGATCTCCTTCCTATCAGAAAGATGTTGTGAAACTTGAGAGGGTTCAGAAAAGATTTACAAGGATGTTGCCAGGGTTGGAGGATCTGAGCTATAGGGAGAGGCTGAACAGGCTGGGGCTGTTTTCCCTGGAGCGTCGGAGGCTGAGGGGTGACCTTTTAGAGGTTTACAAAATTATGAGGGGCATGGATAGAATAAATAGGCAAAGTCTTTTCCCTTGGGTCAGGGAGTCCAGAACTAGAGGGCATAGGTTTAGGGTGAGAGGGGAAAGATATAAAAGAGACCTAAGGGGCAACTTTTTCATGCAGAAGATGGTACGTGTATGGAATGAGCTGCCAGCGGAAGTGGTGGAGGCTGGTACAATTGCACTATTTAAGAGGCATTTGGACGGGTATATGAATAGGAAGTGTTTGGAGGGATATGGGCCGGGTGCTGGCAGGTGGGACTAGATTGTGTTGGGATATCTGGTCGGCATGGACGGGTTGGACCAAAGGGTCTGTTTCCGTGCTGTACATCGCTATGACTCTATGACTCTATGTGCAGGTCAGGTGAATTGGCCATGCTAAATTGCCCATAGCATTAGTCAGGGGAATGTGGTTCTGGGTGGGTTACTCTCCGGAGGGTCGGTGTGGACTGGTTGGGCCGAAGGGCCTGTTTCCACGCTGTAGGGAATATCATCTAATCTAATGTTTGAAATAAAGGCCATGAAATATAGGCCATGCTTTGTGTCACTGCAGTGCGAATGGGAATAAGTCTGAAAATGTACAGACATGTACAGGTCATTCCGCTTATAAGGTAGGCAGCTTTCTACTCAGGGTCAATGCTGAAGGCAGCTTAAGCATAGAAGCTTTCTTGGCTGTGATTCCTCTACTTTCTCACTTTGAATGTTGGTGTTTAGTAATAACAGATGGTGGAGGAGTTGCTGAAATGTTATCCACTGGAAAAACGTGTCCAAGAAATATTTTATTGGCTAGCTTTGCAGATTTCTAGCTTATGTATATCAAATTATGCTTCTTGACGCGTACATATACATATTCGAGGTATTGCCGAAGGCTTTAAGGCTAAATGCTCCACAACAAATTCTGGGAAGAAATCATTCAGAACAGTGCAGAGAGAGAGTGCTCAAATGTCAGCGGTGTCATCTCTCAGAGAAGACAGTAAATTATCTGAAAGGAAAGCAGACAGTTCTGTGAAAGTCTGAACAACATTCCTTCCTCAAACTGGATGATCAGGATAGCTCAGTGATTTTCGATTAAGCAAGAAAATCAAGGGTTATGGGGAAGTGGAGTTGTTTTTCAGATCAGCCACGATTTCTAATTTGATTTGATTTATTGTTGTCACGTGCATCTAAGTACAGTGAAAAGTTTTGTTTTGCGAGCAGTACAGGCAGATCATAGTAAACAAGGACATGCAGATCATAGGGTGCTTAGACAGAGTGAGGTATACAGGGTTACACTGCACAGGAGGTACACAAAGCAAGAACAATGTTATTTGAAGTTAGAGAGGTCCATTCAGCAGTTTAATAACAACTGGGAAGAAGCTGTTCTTGAACCTGATAGTGCGAGTATTCAAGCTTCTGTATCTGCTGCCTGATGGAACATTATTGGGGTGGGTGGGGTCTTTGAGGATGTTGGCAACATTTCCGTGGCAACAGGAAGCGTAAATGGAGTCGATGGGTGGGAGGCAGGCTTCTGTGATGGTCTGGGCTTTACGCACAATGTTCCACAGTTTCTTGTTGAACTCGATGGACCGAATGGCCTACTTCTGCTTCTACGTCTTACGGTCTTGTAGTCTTGGTAGTTGAACACCTCACCTTGGTTTATGGGATTTTGCTATGTAAATGATGTGTTTCTGTCTCTTGAACAATGGCAAGGAATTAATTGACCTAGAAATTCAGACACACAGTAACCTTTGTACGGGAGATTAACCAAGAAAGTCAGTGAGGATTGCCAAACCTCCTGGAATTAGAGATCAGTCTCAACAACACTGACATGAATAACATTGAGAAAAAAAATCACAAGAGTGTTTGTAAAAATGGTATTTATTTGATTACTGTTGATTACTAGATGTGAAAACATAAGATTTGGGCAAATTTTTTTTTGTTGACCATTTCTGTCAAATCAGATCCAGCTGATGAGAAATAATCCAAGACCCCTTTTCTTGTGGATAGAGTTTATTAACCACTCAGTCTTACAGCTCCTTCCACATAATTCTTCCTCCTTATAGATACCCAGTCATTTAAGGAACTAATTCACCCCAGACTCATGCTTACCCACTTCCCCATTACTGTTTAAATAAAACCCTTGAAGATACAACCAATTGCTGAACAAACCTCATGAAAGTTAAACAAAATGAATTTTCCATATTCTAAATCCTTCCTTTCAGTACGACCAACCAGTAATGAAATTATTTCTTTTCAGATTCCATATCATAAAATAAACCATCCATCATCCCCTCTTTCTCGAACAAAAATGTTTAATCACCAAGAGACCAAAACAAAAATTGATGTTCTTTCCTTGTTCTTATGACTCCTCATTCTATCAAACATCCCTGGTCATGGATCTCCAATAATGTCTTGGAGCAAGTGCCTTTTTTTGTGGGAACACTGGCAACTCTCTTTGTTTTGGAAATCCATCTTCTTTCTCAAATTTCCTTTGTGTTAGTCAAGTCAATGCTCAGCTTTTCTCAGAGTCACCATTTGTCAAATGCACTTTGGTCCAAAGAGATCAGTTATCCACATAGCATTCCACTCAAGTAGGATTTCCTTTAGAACTTTAATTAAACGTACTCCAAAATAGCTCCAACTCGTAACGATATTTCAGCTGCTAAAGTAATTTTAAAAACCACATTTATTTTCTTACCCTCCCAAGCCAACAGACAGAATTTATTATTCTTTCCAACCAAGAATATGATAGACCTTGCTGGAATAGAACAGACATTGGGATTTGAAATGCTGTTAAAAATCAGCTTCACATCTTCTGATGCACCCAGGGCTGGAAAGTTGAGGGTACGTTTTCTCTGAATTTAGTTTCTTTAATGTTTGAATTGTCATCAAGTCTTCATAAAATCACAGAATCCCTTCGGTATGGAAGCAAGCCATTCAGCCCATTGAGTCCACACCAATGAGTATCCTGTCTAGACCCACCCCCTACTTTATCCCTGTAGTCCACCTATCCAACACATCCCTACACACTAAGGCAATTTAGCATGGCCAATTCACCCATCCTGCACATCTTTGGACTGTGGGAGGAAACCAGAGCACCCAGAGGAAACCCACGCAGACACGGAGAGAATGTACAAACTCCACACAGACAGTCACCCGAGGCTGGAATCGAACCTGGGCCCCTGGCACTGTGAGGCAGCAGTGCTAACCACTGAGCCACCATGACAGTCCCAGTTACTCCACAGTAACATGTTACTTTGTCGTACTCTGTTCCAATGTGTCATAACTGAGATCAAGTCTAGTTTGAATGCACAATCAGTCCAATCAAACCTTTTAACTGGGTGTTTCTTCCCTGGAGGCGGAGATTAAAATTTTCCAAGTAAATTGGTTGATCCAAAATTCATTCCTGACATATTCTACTTTAAGTCTAACTTTAAAGACCCCTAAAGCCTGACTTCAAACATTAAATTCCTTTTGTATTTTATCTATCACGTGTTGCTCAAAGCCCATAGAACCTCCTCACAGGAAATCAATCTGCATCATAAAGATGCCTGCCAGTTTCTCTTTGTGATATCATCAGAATATTGCTGGGCCTGCTTTCAGCTGAATGCAGTCAGATGGACCATACCCTCAGTGCATCATTCAGACCATTAACAGGCTTGCTTAGTTTCCATAGTTTCCCAACTATATGTTTGGATGGTTTCAACAACACTTCCCTTTGAAACCTTTCACGCTGTGCAAATGCAGCAATGGACTTATATTCTGAGGAGTATGTTGCTGAAAGAGATCTTCTAAAATTATTAATTTTAACCTCTTGATCGTGAAGTTTCTGTTTGAAACTCCAAACTAGTATTGGCTTTGGTTTTACATGCCCCAACAGGAAGCAATATTTCTGCCGTGTCCCACTGTCTGGTAAGGGTGGCTTATCTGGTACCTCTGTGTGTACATCAACTTCTTTTATTGTCTCTAACTCTTTTTGTTTGACATTTTTTATACATTCATCCCACATGGGTTCTCTGCTTCCTAGAGAAAGTGGGAATTAGCTGCAGTCCCTTCTCAAGCTGGAGTGGGGAGTGGGGTTGAGAACTCATTCCTGAAGGAACTTCAGAATTTGCCCCCAGTATCATTTGATACGGACTGGAGCCCCCAACCATTCACTCTGAGTTTTCACATGGTCTGCTCAGGCTAAGGCAGCTGTGAACTTACTTCTCATTCAGTTGGTTTGCTCAGACTTTATGAGCCATCTCGTCGATTACCGGAAGACGTTTTTCACATACTCCACTATGAAAGGGACATTCCATTATTGAGTACATTTCCAATCATTTTTACACACATATCTCTAAATTCATTATCGGGAAAATCCTCTCATTGCCAGTCAGTGCCCCTAATCCAGTCTCTATCCAATTCCCCACTGCCTTATCTACTCCTGCTCTTTTCTCTATCTTATTGGAGAGTAACTAAATCTAGTTGCTATGTTTGTGAAATGGAAGAATAAGGTTTTTTTTCTTTGTCTTCTGCTATCTGAGTCATTGTTCCAACTTTATTAAAGTCCCTTTCTGATGGGAGATTCACTGTGGTCTGTGATGGTGCCTTGCACCATTTTTACACAAGTTTCTGATAGCTTCTCTAGGTTTACTGTGTGCCTTATTCCTTACTCTTGTACCCTTTAGTAGGATGTTTAATCTATTAGAGGATGGATGGGCAAACTACTAACGTAGTTTTAAAATAATTCGTTTTCCAACCCCTGAGGAACTTCTTAATGCTTTTATTACTACAGCCAGGTCTTGTTGAAGAGAAATAGTAATGCCCAGATTGTGGAATACAAATCCACTGAACTCACCCAAAAACAATTGCATTGTCATGTCTCATGTCCAGTTCATTGAAACCTTCTTTATGGACAGTTTACTTGGTCAAGCATTTCATTTGACACATGTCTCTGCTATTCGTGGTCTACCCCAGCTCTGTTACAGGGAATCACACTTTTATTGAATTTCATCACATTATCATCCCTAAACCTGAACTCTCAAATAACTTCAAATAGTTTCCTGAAGAAGGGCTTATGCCCGAAACGTCGAATCTCCTGTTCCTTGGATGCTGCCTGACCTGCTGCGCTTTTCCAGCAACACATTTTCAGCTCTCAAATAACTTCCCCCTACTTTGGTCCTTATTAGTTAAAGGATCCAGGTAAGAATTTCATCAATCCACTCCACACCCTATGGATTTGCATCTGCTGTCCATCACAGCACAGTTAGATGAAGGTAAAATTAAAACATTCATTGATGGACTGAAGCTTCTCGTAACTAAATAACTTCCTCTGCCTGATCAGTGTCACTACCTTTCTCTTCCAAGGCTTCATATTGTGTGTCGTTTCAAAATCTGGTGTTTCATGACACATCTAAAGCACGTGTTGACCATACCCTGAGCATTTTGTGCTCATTCTTCTGTTAAAGTTCTCCAACTTCTGTCATTCCTGTTACAATTGCCAGACGTATTTGAATTCTCACCCCTTAGAATTCTATTTTCCATATTGCACTGACTCTCAGCTTGCTGCCCTATTGACTCCCCCTTTATGGCTGAAGGCTCTATTTGAGTGGGAATGAACATTTTCCATGGAATTTTTTCATGACTTCTAATAACGGTTCCAAAAGTGAAAACTAATCCTAATTAATAATAATAATAATAATAATTTATCCATCTTAGATTAGATTCCCTACAGTGTGGAAACAGGTCCTTCAGCCCAAGTCCACACCAACTTTCCAAAGATTAACCCACCCAGACCCATTTCACTCTGACTAACGTACCTAACACTATGGGCAATTTTAACATGACCAATTCACCTGACCTGCACATCTTTAGACTTGAAGGAGGAAACCGGAGCACCCACAGGAAACCCACGCAGACATGGGGAGAATATGCAAACTCCACACAGACAGTCACCTGAGGCTGGAATTGAACCTGGCGCTGTGAGGCAGCAGTGCTAACCACTGAACCACCGTGCTACCAACTGTTTGACACCATAGTTCAGTCCAACAGTGTAAAGGTAAGCACTGAGTTAGAAATCTATAAATAGTTTCCTTCAATCTTGAACATAGACTGTTAAATACCATTATATATATTTTTCTGTAAAGTATCCTACCTGATTTCTTTCTTTATGGATCAAGTCTTACTCAGTCTTACAGCTCCTACTGCACAATACTCCTGACTGTTCTCCCATCATGTTATTTTGTCTCAGCAGGTATTAGCAAGTAATAGAGATTCTCCCTGAGACAGATGGTGTGATATGGGAAATGTCCTGACTTAGCCGACCCTCCTCCATATTGAGGGGGCCACTTTACATGCACTTTTCATTCTGGGAATTTGGAAGTGGATTTGAGCCAGTCCGACTGACTCTGGGAAACACCAATGAAGCAGGGGGAGGGTCACAGCTGCAATGAACCGCTTAGAAAGCTCCTCCTTGGTTCTCTGGACAGGTCCAGTTGAGATTAAAAGCTGTTGACTCTCCAGACCCCACCTCAAGTCCCAGACCCTCCACCTACTCTCAACGCTGTCCCCCCCCCCATGCTAGCCCATGCCTTATATGCTACCTCGACCAGCCACCCACTCAGTATCCCAGTACGGGTAAATCGCATGGAAAAGTGAACATAGAAATAATGTTCCAACAACCTAATGGAGCTCTTGCCCCTACAGACTTGATAAAGAGAACAGAAAATTGAGAAAAGTCATTTGAAAATTTGTTTGATAAACAAACGCATTTTTATTCAATAATTACAAAGACAGTTGATCATTTAAGCCTCGTCAAACTGTAAATTCAACATTCCCCCCCTCCAATTGGGTTCAGTGCTTTTTTAAGCAATTGAAACCTAGCCAAGCATTCATCATTACCTATTCTGTAAAGTCAACAATGAACTCTATTAGAACTGCACGAACAGATGGCGACAGGGACTTTTTATTTTAAAGAAGATATTCCAAGATGATCTGTCATTCAGTCCAAAAGTTGATCCTTTAAATAAAACTTGAATTGACAGCTCCGACTTGGATGGCTTTACCCTTCAAGGGATAGGGATTTAAATAAGATCAGATCATGATATTTAAACAGACTTCATTCTCCCTTCAAGAACATTGAGGGCCCCTCCATAAATTCATGACTCCCACACTATGAGATAAGGCTCCTGGAACAGTGCGATAGGGATCTGTTTGAACTCAGTGTTAATTCCAAATGACTTGTGTTTTCCAGTTGAGTGATTCATGGTTCTGGTCTCTCACCCTTGCCAATAAACATGGGAGATTTTGAAATTGGGAGCATGACTTTGGCATTTGGGTCCCACCTGCCATACACAAAGGTCTTTGGACTTGGTGGGACTCCACAAAAAACCACTGGTGCATTAACTTTGTTCTCCTCTCCAGGGACACCACGGAATACGTCCAGCATGTTTTTGTCCTATTTCAGAGTTGCAACGCCCGCAGAGTTTTGCTTCAGTGGTTCTTGGCGTTAGATTGCATACCAGCAGTCAGCATGCTTTAAAGTAATTTATCATCTGCGAAACACTCTGAGGGTTTTTGAGCGATGTGATCAGGTGCTGTTTCAATGCATGTCTTTCTTCTCTCCCTGTGGCTGTAAATCTATGTAAAAAATAACTTGACACCAAAAACATCTGCTCCTTAATGTCCAGACTCTGTCTGAACACTGCGTGGTAAATGCACCTTTTTAATTAACACTGCAACCATGTATCATCTCAAGCATGACGTGGCTTCAGTGCACAAAATATGGATGCTAAGCCTTGCGTCTCTGCTTCTTGACTGACTCGAGGTGTCCAAATGGGGCTGGGACTGGGTGCCAAATTCTCCCATGGAAGTGATCGAGAGGACAGGGAGAATACTCCCTGCGCTCCCTACCCCATCTCCTGTCTCCTCATCCTTCCTGCCTTGCTCTTCTCAAGTTCTTGCCTTCCAGGGGTAAGGGTGGAAGATGTTGAGCCGTGGAATCAGCATCTGTATCCCCTGGAGACTGAAGTCTCTTGAGGAGGCCAACAAGGAGCAGGCAAAGGTAAGTAAGCAGACAGACTGTAGTTCTGCTCCATCGCCTCCTGCAGGCTGGATGAGTGAGGGAGCAAGTCAACTGGTTCATTCAGAGTGTGGATACAGGAGGAGACCATTTGGCCCATCAGGCTTGCTGCCCCCCCAGTTAGATCATTGGCTACCTGTACCTCAACTTCACTTTCCTTTGAAGTCCTTAGATAACCTTAAACAGCAAAACTTGTCTGACAATCCAAGAATTACTACCTTCTCGCTTCTTGGGAGAAAGCGCTCGGTTGATTTTGTTGTTCAAAGGATTCCTACCATCACCCAGGTGTTTGGATTATGACACGCAGTCAGTTTCATATTTGGTGTGGCGTGGTGGTTCAGTGGTTAGCACTGCTGCCTCAAGGTACCAGGTTCGATTCCAACCTGGGGTGTTCTTTTAAAAGCTGCCCCTTCTGCATCCTTGGCAAAATACATCCCTATGTGCACTGCAATGTAAAGTAGACATGGACACAAACAGATAATCTGAGACCACTGCAGAGATTTACTTCTGTCAACATAGGAGAAAGTGAGCTCAGAGTCGAGAGTGTGGTGCTGGGAAAGCACAGCAGGTCAGGCAGCATCTGAGGAGCAGGAGAGTCGACGTTTCGGGCAGAGCCTCTTCATCAGGTTTTCTGATGAAGGGCTTATGTCCTAAATGTCGATTCGCCTGCTCCTCAGATGCTGCCTGACCTGCTGTGCTTTCCCAGCACCACACTTTGCACTTTTTTTCAAACACGGTACAAACAAATTATTCAAGGGCTCTTGCGATAGTGTCCTTAACCTGTGTTCAAGTCCCACCTGCTTCACAAGTGTGTCATAACTTGCCTGAACAGGAAAATATCCACAAACAAATTGTTTACATCCCCTTGAGAGAGTAAATATGGCCGTATCTGAACACCCAGATTGTCATTGTTAGGACTTCCAGGTCACAGAGCAGATTGTTAGTCACTGCTGACATCATCACTGTGCACCATACATTTTTACATTAAGCATTTAGTTTGGCCCGCAGTGGACCCTGACATTCCTACCACAGAGTGACTTTCCCAAGAATAATTAATATCAGGTGAGAAACATTAGCAAATTCATCAATTCAAACCTCAAGCATAGTGTATATGATTAAGGCCAGAGCCTTTTTATAATACTTGAAGCATGTTTACAATTAAGACAGCATTCCAGTTTATTTCCAGATTCCTACCTTACACATGGTGCTGAGTACGGAGTTGCTGGGATAGCCACACAATTCCTAAAGTTGCTCCATGTGCAGCACACAAGGGAGAATTTAACGGAATACTTTCTCCATCCTTTCCTAACTAGGATTATTCCTGTCAAGAAACAGCAAGTTTTCAGCCTAGATCTTAGTGGGTAGTTGACTCACTCAAACCTAGAGACAATTAGTAATCATACAATGGAGTTACCATGAGGCTGAGAGACCGTTCTGTGTGTAGTAATAATCGCTATGGTGACACGGTACTCCACTTGGTTGTGTTCAGACTTGGATACTGAAATCATCCTATCTCACCTGGGGGTGTTAGCCCACCCCAACCTATTAACCCCATGTGAATTGGGTTCAAGATGATCACTTGACCCCTATTAACATTCCATTGTAATCTGCAGGGAGTGTTCATTGTTTAGTTCCAACACCTTCGGATGGGATATTAAACCATTGCTATTCACCTGCTTTGGCCATTCAAAGGTAATTTTTCTAAATTTTGATGAGGTTCTATGTTCCTGTTGGAAATGGAAGAATGAGAGGACAGCACCGATCATGATATCTCTGAGCCAGTGATGTACTTTGATGGTTAGACTCTGTTATAATGTCAGAAATGTTAGCAGCTAATTTGCAAACTGCAATGTGACGATGACCGAATCATTTGTTTTGTTTTGGTTGGACATAAGATTAGATCCCTGCAATATTTTTAAAAAAGGCCCTTCGGCCCAATAGGTCCATACCGACCCTCCGAAGAGAACCCACCAGACCCATTCCCCTACCCTATATTTATACCTGACTAGTGCACCTAACTTTATTATGGCCAATTCACTTGACCTGCACACCTTTAGACTGTGAGAGGCAACCCACGCAGACACAGGGAGAAGGTGCAAACTCCACACAGTTGCCTGAGGTGGGGATTGAACCCGGGTCTCTAGCGCTGTGAGGCAGCAGTGCTAACCACTGAGCCACCGTGCCACTTGTAATTTGCATATTGACCCCAGTACCTGGATGACTTAACATAGAACATAGAACATAGAAGGATACAGCGCAGTACAGGCCCTTCGGCCCTCGATGTTGCGCCGACCGAGTCCTACCTAACCTATACTAGCCCAATAACTTCCAAATGCCTATCCAATGCCCGCTTAAATGAACATAAAGAAGGAGAGTTCACCACTGATACGGGCAGGGCATTCCATGAACTCACAACCCGCTGTGTGAAGAATCTACCCCTAACATCTGTCCTATACCTACCACCCCTTAATTTAAAGCTATGTCCCCTAGTAACACCTGACTCCATTAGCGGTAAAAGGTTCTTAGTATCTACCCTATCTAAACCCCTAATCATCTTATACACTTCTATCAGATCTCCCCTAAACCTTCTCTTCTCCAATGAGAACAGCCCCAAGTGCCTCAGCCTTTCCTCATAAGATTTTCCTACCATTCCAGGCAACATCCTGGTAAACCTCCTCTGCACTCGTTCTAAAGCTTCCACATCCTTCCTATAGTATGGCGACCAAAACTGCACACAATACTCCAGATGAGGCCTCACCAGAGTCTTATACAACTGCAACATGACCTCAGGACTCCGGAACTCAATTCCTCTGCCAATAAAGCCCAGTACACCATATGCCTTCCTCACAGCACTATTTACCTGGGTGGCAACTTTCAGAGATCTGTGTACATAGACACCAAGATCCCTCTGCTCATCCACACTACCAAGTAGCCTACCATTAGCCCAGTAATCCATCATCTTGTTATTCCTACCAAAGTGAACGACTTCGCACTTAGCTACATTGAATTCCATTTGCCACATTTCCGCCCAGCTCTGCAACTTATCTATATCCCGCTGTAACCTACCACTTCCTTCCTCACTATCCACAACTCCACCGACTTTCGTGTCATCCGCAAACTTGCTTACCCAGCTTTCAAGTCCTTCCTCTAGATCATTTATAAAGATAACAAAAAGCAATGGTCCCAAAACAGATCCTTGTGGTACACCGCTAGTAACTGCGCTCCAAGATGAACATAATCCATCAACTACTACCCTCTGTCTCCTTCCAGCCAGCCAATTCCTAATCCAAACCTCTAATGTATCCTCAATGCCATACCTCCGAAGTTTTAGCATTAGCCTACCATGGGGAACCTTATCGAACGCCTTACTAAAATCCATATACACAACATCTACTGCTTTACCCTCATCCACTTCCATAGTCACCTTCTCAAAGAACTCAATAAGGTTTGTGAGGCACGACCTGCCCTTCACAAAACCATGCTGGCTATCCCTGATCACGTTATTCCTACCCAGATGTTCATAAATCTTATCCCTTACCATTCTCTCTAAGACTTTGCCCACCACTGAAGTCAGACTCACTGGCCTATAGTTACTAGGGCTATCCCTACTCCCTTTCTTGAACAATGGGACCACATTCGCTATCCTCCAGTCCTCTGGTACTATTCCCGTTGACAATGACGACATAAAAATCCAGGCCAATGGCTCTGCTATCTCCTCCCTAGCTTCCCATAGGATCCTGGGGTAAATGCCATCAGGCCCAGGAGACTTATCTATATTCATCCTTTCCAATATTCCCAAAACCTCTTCCCTGCATATTTCCAGGGCATCCATTCTAATTATTTGTGATTCCATATTCACATCAGCAACAGTGTCCTGTTCCTGAGTGAATACTGATGAAAAGTACTGATTTAATGTCTCTCCAATCTCCTCCGCCTCCACACACAACTTCCCACTACTATCCTTGACTGGACCGATACCTACCCTAGTCATCCTTTTATTCTTGACGTACCTATAGAAAGCCTTTGGGATTTTCCCTAATCCTACCAGCTAAAGACTTTTCATGTCCCCTTCTCGCTTTTCTTAGCTCCCTCTTTAGCTCCTTCCTGGCTACCTTATAACTCTCAATCGCCCCTACTGAACCTTCACGCCTCATCTTTACATATGCCGCTTTCTTCCCTTTCACAAGGGACTCCAATTCCTTACTAAACCACGGCTGCCTCACAAGGCCCTTTACACCATGCCTGACTGGTACATACCTATCGAGGACACGCAGTAGCTGCTCCTTGAACAATCCCCACATCTCATTAGTGTTCTTCTCTTGAAGCCTGTTTTTCCAATCCACACAACCTAAGTCATGCCTCACTGCATCATAATTTCCCTGCCCCCAGCTATAGCTCTTGCCCTGCGGCGCACGATTATCCCTCTCCATCACTAAAGTAAAAGTCACCGAGTTGTGGTCACTGTCCCCGAAGTGCTCACCTACCTCCAAGTCTAACACCTGGCCTGGTTCATTACTTAGAACCAAATCCAATATAGCCTCCCCTCTTGTTGGCCTGTCGACATATTGTGTCAGGAAACCCTCCTGCACACATTGTACAAACACCGACCCATCTAATGAACTCGAGCTATAGCTCTCCCAGTCAATATCTGGGAAGTTAAAGTCCCCCATAACAACCACCCTGCTACCTTCACTCTTTTCCTGAATCATCCTCGCAATATTATCCTCTACTTCTCTAGGACTATTAGGAGGCCTGTAGAAAACACCTAACAGGGTGACCTCACCTTTCCTATTTCTAACCTCAGCCCAAACTACCTCAGATGGCAAGTCCTCTTCCATCGTCCATTCCACTGCTGTGATACTGTCTTTGACAAGTAATGCCACGCCTCCCCCTTTTTTACCCCTATGTCTGATCCTACTAAAACATTTGAACCCTGGAACGTGCAACAGCCATTCTTGTCCCTGTTCTACCCACGTCTCTGTAATGGCCACAACATCGAAGTCCCAGGTACCAACCCACGCTGCAAGTTCACCTACCTTATTCCTTATACTTCTGGCATTGAAGTATACACACTTCAATCCACCTTTCTGGTTACAGGCACCCTCCTTAGAGATCACTGCATTATTCCTAACCTCCCTACACTCAAGGTCCTGTACCCTAAAGCTACAGTCCTGGTTCCCATGCCCCCGCGGAGTTAGTTTAAACCCTCCCAAAGAGCACTAGCAAACCTCCCCCCAAGGATACTGGTGCCCCTCAGGTTCAGGTGTAGCCCATCCTTTTTATAGAGGTCCCACCTTCCCCAGAAAGGACCCCAGTTGTCCAGAAACCGGAATCCCTCCCTCCTGCACCATCCTCTGTTCTCCCTGGAATTATTTCTCAATTTAATTATCTCGCTCGAAACACAGCACCACATCACCCCTGAGTCTGCAGGGAGTGACTTACACCCTCAAACTCCTACCTCAGAAACAAGAGTCTTGAAAACACCTGCTCCTTTAATTTGAGGCTGTGTCATCTGATAGTAGGCCTCGCCACAGGCAATGGACACATTGTTTTCTGAAGCAACCCTGTTGAGCCCTTTAAGAATTTTGTACCTTTCAATGAGATCACCTATCATTCTCCGAAACTCCAGGGAATGTAAACCCAAGTCATCTCAATCTCTCCTCAAAATTGTTCTGTTGAATCAGGAATCATTCTCAACGAATTTCCACTGGATTTCCCCTCTGGAAAAACGTCCCTCTGTGGCATGTTTAGTGTAAATAGTAAGTGGGAATTAAGACTTGGAGGGAGATGGGGGGTAAAGAGTAGACCGACTGAACCACTGCTGTATGCTTTCCCAAGCCAATGGGTGTTTCAGGTATTCTGGATTGAGACATAGCTGATTTCCTGAACTCCATTACTTCCATCCCCCACCCCCTCCCCAACATCGAATCATGATTCCAGTGGTTGATGTATGTCAATGACCGAAGGGAGATAATGGCTTTGAAATATTGGTTACCTCAAGTCAGAGCCTGTGTGAAGACAGCAGCTTAACAAAACTCAGACACAGAATATACTCACAAATAATTGTATCACAGGATAACTTCAAGTCCAAAATTTAACCCCGTTTGTTTGAGAGGGAGAGAGAAAGTGATTCAGAGGAGAAAAGCTGCCTTGTTTTTATAAACCACGTCGATCCAAGACCCAAGAAGTTGACATTTTACCCCTGACTAGTGCACCTAACATTATGGGCAATTTATTATGGCCAATTCACTTGACCTGCACAGCTTTAGACTGTGAGAGGCAACCCACGGAGACACAGGGAGAAGGTGCAAACTCCACACAGTTGCTTGAGGTGGGGATTGAACCCGGGTCTCTGGCGCTGGGAGGCAGCAGGGCTAACCACTGAGCCACCGTGCCACTTGTAATTTGCATATTGACCCCAGTACCTTTCAGTCCAACCCGTTGATGTCAAACAGATATTCCACCCCAATCTAGTCCCACCTACCAGCACCCGGCCCATATCCCTCCAAACCCTTCCTATTCATACACCCATCCAGATGCCTTTTAAATATTGCAATTGTACCAGCCTCCACCACATCCTCTGGCAGCTCATTACATACACGTACCACCCTCTGCATGAAAAAGTTGCCTCTTAGGTCTCTTTTATCTTTCCCCTCTCACCCTAAACCTATGCCCTCTAGTTCTGGACTCCCTCACTCCAGGGAAAAGACCTTACCTATTTACCCTATACATGCCCCTCATAATTTTGTAAACCCCTATAAAGTCACCCCTCAGCCTCCAACGCTCGAGGGAAAACAGCCCCAGCCTGTTCAGCCTCTCCCTATAGCTCAAATCCTCCAACCCTGACAACATCCTTGTAAATCTTTTCTGAACCCTTTCAGGTTTCACAACATCTTTCCGATAGGAAGGAGACCAGAATTGCACGCAATATTCCAACAGTGGCCTAACCAATGTCCCGTACTAATGAAGGAAAGTGATTGGTGGGAAAGGGGAACAGATAATAATAAAGAGGATCAACTGAGACCTCCCTGGAAATCTCATGCATTGAGGATTCATTCCCTGCAGACTCATGGGTAAGAGCTGAAAATGTGTTGCTGGAAAAGCGCAGCAGGTCAAGCAGCATCCAAGGAGCAGGAGAATCGACATTTCGGGCATGAGCCCTTCTTCAGGACGTTTCACACCCGAAACATCGATTCTCCTGCTCCTTGGATGCTGCTTGACCTGCTGCGCTTTTCCAGCAACACATTTTCAGCTCTGATCTTCAGCATCTGCAGTCCTCACTTTCTCCTAGAAGACTCATGGGTAACCCAGGATGATAAATCACAGGCACTTTATGAAAAAAAAGTTGCCATTTATTTTCCTGCAAAGTTGTTTCGTTATTATCTATCGAAACATTGGAAATAAGGAAAGAAAGATTTTCACTGACATTCAGGATTCATCCAACTTGACATGGCATGACACAGTACAGAAGGAGTTGAGAATGTGGTGCTGGAAAAGCTCAGCAGGTCAGGCAGCATCCGAGGAGCAGGAGAATCAAAGAGCTTTTGCCTGAAATGTCGGTTCTCTTGCTCCTCGAATGCTGCCTGACCTCCACACTTTCAACTCTAATCTCCAGCATCTGAGGTCTTCACATTAGCCATAGTATAGAATGAGTCTATTCTGCTTATCATGCCTTACCTCGGCCCTTGGAAGGAGCTGTTCAATTAGTCCCACTCCTTAGCCCTTTGCCCTGAAAAATACTCTGCTCCAAATACTTACCAAATTATCTGTGAAAGGCCTTTGGCTGCTCACTTTCCAATTGGTGCTGGGAGTTGGTGGGCCAAGTGACCAATACTAGGGGAGTTGGGCTGAGGCCTTAGTGATGAAAACTCAGGTACTGAGACCTCCCTTGGAGCCTACGACTGGAGTAGCCAGCACTCTGAGCCCTGATGTTTCGTGAGAAGGCCTAGTACCCTGTGCTGACTTTATATTCTAAGTCTGGATTTATTTTTCTGTGTTTTAAGATGGCCGCCGGAGAGTGGTAAGACTAGACAACACTTTTCACTGAATTTTGTTACAAGATACACGCGACAATAAATAAATCAAATCCAATCAAATGTGAATTTAAGAATGACTCCCTGCAATTAGAATGGCTTCACGTACGCTTTTAACAACTGTCAGATCTCTCAGGCACTCCAGGAACATGGGCAGGATCATGTTATTCACAGAATCCCAGCATGGTGCTCAGCTGCTTGGAAACAGGCCAGTCCAACCGAGGTGAAATGAGCGGAAAAGAGAGAAGGAATAAAAACAACACAAAGGGATTTGGCAGAAGGAACAGAGTTGCAGTTAAAATCTCAGAAATCTTGACACACACGAGGGAAAACATAACGAGTTAAGCAGAGGTGATGAGATAGAATATTGAGTTACATCATTGTCACAACGACTAATTATAAAACCTCTAGACTTCATTAAAATCACAATCAAAGGAAGTTCACGCGAGTAATTACGACACAAGTTTCAGAATTTTCTGAATTTTTACTGATGGTAATATTGGGGAAAGGTGAGGATACTCCAGGAAAATTGGGATCCGGCTGCACCATGTGGGAATATAACCCTGCCCCAGTGTGTCGGAGAGGGACAGTAGGAAGAGGGATGTTAAAAATAATCTGGAATGAATTTTACCTCAACATGTGGCTGTGAATGCTATCTTGCTGCGCTCGCCATCTCTTGAGAGACGACAAGAACAGCCAAAGTATTGAAAGACGCACCAGAAAAGGCCCCCAGAGGCATGGGTATCCATGCCCAGCAGAGACCCTGGCCCAGTCTCAAAACTTCATGCCCATAATTAATGTGCTGAACAGCTCATGTGGAGCACAGAGAGGTATAACTTCAACTCTGAGCTCGTGTTTTCAGTTACTACATCTGTTAGAGCTTCTGTAACACATTCCCATACACAAGACCAGCCAAACAAAAAAAAAGTAAACAATCAAAGAACCGCGGATGCTGGAAACCAGAAACAGAAACAAAAACAGAAGTTGCTGGAAAAGCTCAGCAGGTCTGGCAGCATCTGAGGAGACAGAAAGCAGGGTTAACGTTTCGGGTCTAGTGACCCTTCCTCAGGACTGATGGGAGTTGGGCAAAGGTTGGTGCATGTGCTGGAAATGGGATGGGGCAGGTGGGGGGGAGGGGGGGGTGGTGAGAGGAGGGGGAAGTAAAAAGACCAAGGCATGGGTCAAGGTCAGCCTGATGAGCGTCTCTGTCTGGGGTTAGCTGCAGGGCTCCAGCCGGGCTCAGTGCAAGCTGGGAGAACCATTTCTCATTTTCCAGGGATGTTCAGGACTCAATATTGAGTTCAGTAACTTCAGCACCAAAGCACATTTCCTGCGCCCTCACCCCAACCCCCAAACAACAGGCTTCCACAAGCAACTCATTGTTAGCCTCGTACGGTCCCCATGAGCAACCATTCATTCTCCCAGACTGACTGTTAGCCATTCCTTTGTCTGTCGGAACAATGTTATTGAACTGGAGAGACAACGATGACGAGCATGTTGCCAGCACTCAGTGGTCTGAGTTGTAGGGAGAGAGCGGGCAAGCTAGAGCCTTTTTATTTAGAGCGTAGGGGACTGAGGGCGGAATCTTATAGAGGGGTATAAGATCATGGAGAGGGTGAATGCACTCAGTCTTTTTCCCAGGGTTGAGGAACCAAAGATTAGAGGGCATCAGTTTCAGGTCAGAGGGGAAAGAATAAAAGGGAACCTGAGGGGCAGTTTTTTTTACCCAGAGGGTGGTACGCATATGGAATGAGCTGCCAGTGGAAGCGGTTGAGGTGGGTACATTAATAACATTTAAAAGGCATTTGGACAAATACATGGATAGGAAAGGATTGGAAGGATATGGGCCAAGTGCAGGGAAATGGGGTTGGCGTGGACTGACACTTTGTTCAGCATGGCCCAGTTTGGGCCGAAGGGCCTGTCTCTGTGCTGTAGGAGTCTGTGACTCTATCCAGCTGTGTGTTTTTCTTTCACTCTCTGGGCTCCATCCCCACCTATCGTTTACTCCTTCACCCTCTTCCCACCCTTTCTTGAGCACAAATGCCCCCCTTTTCCCAGCTACCACCAGTTCTGAGGAAGGGTCACTGGACCCTGAAATGTTGACTCTGCTTTCTCTCTCCAAAGGTGCTGCCGGACTTGCTGAGTTTCTCCAGCAGCCTCTGGTTCTGACAGCACACTTTGTCCATTTAGGAACTGCCCAGCAGATAACCCAGGTAAATAATAATTTACAAATGCACACCAAATGCAGGCAATTGCAGAATCATATGGAAGTTGAATTCTCAGCTCAGTGGTTAGCACTGCTGTCTCACAGCGCCAAGGACCCAGGTTCAATTCCAGCCTTGGATGACTGTCTGTGTGGGATTTGCACATTCTCCCTTTGTCTGAGTGGATTTGCTCCAGTTTCCTCTCATTGTCCAAATATGTGCAGGTTAGGGTGGGATTGTTCATGTTAAGTTGTCTACAGGCTTCAGGGATGTGTTGGTTAGGTGCATTAGTCAGGGGTAAATATAACTGAGGAGGATGGGTCTGGATGGGTAACTCTTCAGAGGGTCAGTGTGGACTTGTTGGGCCAAATGGCCTGTTTCCATACTCCAGGGATTCTTCAAAGTTATTCTATGAAGAACAAGACCATTTCAGCTCAACATACTCACACTGACATTCAGTCTCCTTGATTGTCCCTCAACTGACCCTATTGGGGTCACTCCCCATTTCTTTCTTATTGATATTTAGTCTCCCTTAAACCACATCAACATTATTAGATGGAGGAATAACGGAGGAAACAAAGCACCCCCTCACATCTGTTCCTGTAGCCCATTTCTCCTGGGACAGACTGAAGCTCAAGGTTAGAGCATGAGGGCCCAACTCTCTTTTGTACACTCTATACAATGTAACCTGTACACCCAGTGCAATGTAACCTGTACACCCAGTGCAATGTAACCTGTACACCCTGTACAATGTAACCTGTACACCCAGTGCAATGTAACCTGTACACCCAGTGCAATGTAACCTGTACACCCTGTACAATGTAACCTGTACACCCAGTGCAATGCAACCTGTACACCCAGTGCAATGCAACCTGTACACCCTGTGCAATGTAACCTGTACACTCTGTGCAATGTAACCTGTACACACTGTACAATGTAACCTGTACACCCAGTGCAATGTAACCTGTACACCCTGTACAATGTAACCTGTACACCCTGTGCAATGTAACCTGTACACCCTGTGCAATGTAACCTGTGCACACTGTACAATGTAACCTGTACACCCTGTGCAATGTAACCTGTACACCCTGTACAATGTAACCTATACACCCTGTACAATGTAATCTGTACACCCAGTGCAATGTACCCAGTACACCCAGTGCAATGTAACCAGTACACCCAGTGCAATGTAACCTGTACACCCTGTGCAATGTAACCAGTACACCCAGTGCAATGTAATCTGTACACCCAGTGCAATGTACCCAGTACACCCAGTGCAATGTAACCAGTACACCCTGTGCAATGTAACCAGTACACCCAGTGCAATGTAACCAGTACACCCAGTGCAATGTAACCTGTACACCCAGTGCAATGTAACCAGTACACCCTGTGCAATGTAACCTATACACCCTGTACAATGTAACCTGTACACCCTGTGCAATGTAACCTGTACACCCAGTGCAATGTAACCAGTACACCCAGTGCAATGTAACCTGTTCACCCTGTACAATGTAACCTGTACACCCAGTGCAATGTAACCTGTACACCCAGTGCAATGTAACCTGTACACCCAGTGCAATGTAACCAGTACACCCAGTGCAATGTAACCTGTACACCCAGTGCAATGTAACCTGTACACCCAGTGCAATGTAACCAGTACACCCAGTGCAATGTAACCTGTTCACCCTGTACAATGTAACCTATACACCCAGTGCAATGTAACCTGTACACCCAGTGCAATGTAACCTGTACACCCAGTGCAAAGTAGCCTGTACACTCTATACAATATAACCTGTACACCCAGTAAAATGTAACCTGTACACCCAGTGCAAAGTAACCTGTACACTATACAATATAACCTGTACACTCTATACAATATAACCTGTACACCCAGTGCAATGTAACCTGTACACCCAGTGCAATGTAGCCTGTACACCCAGTGCAATGTAGCCTGTACACCCAGTGCAATGTAACCTGTACACCCAGTGCAATGTAGCCTGTACACCCTGTACAATGTAGCCTGTACACCCTGTACAATGTAATCTGTACACCCAGTGCAATGTAACCTGTACACCCAGTGCAATGTAATCTGTACACCCATCTTCTTCTTAGACATCTTAGACTTACAGTGTGGAAACAGGCCCTTCGGCCCAACAAGTCCACACCGACCCGCCGAAGCGCAACCCACCCATACCCTTACATTTACCCCTTCCCTAACACTACAGGCAATTTAGCATGGCCAATTCACCTGACCTGCACATTTTTGGACTGTGGGAGGAAACCGGAGCACCCGGAGGAAACCCACGCAGACACGGGGAGAAAGTGCAAACTCCACACAGTCAGTCGCCTGAGTCGGGAATTGAACCCGGGTCTCTGGTGCTGTGAGGCAGCAGTGCTAACCACTGTGCCACCGTGCCACCCAGTGCAATGTAACCTGTACACCCAGTGCAATGTAACCTGTACACCCAGTGCAATGTAACCTGTACACCCAGTGCAATGTAACCTGTACACTCTGTGCAATGTAATCTGTACACCAGTGCAATGTAGCCTGTACACCCAGTGCAATGTAGCCTGTACACCCAGTGCAATGTAACCTGTACACCCAGTGCAATGTAACCTGTACACCCAGTGCAATGTAACCTGTACACCCAGTGCAATGTAACCTGTACACCCAGTGCAATGTAACCTGTACACTCTGTGCAATGTAATCTGTACACCCAGTGCAATGTAATCTGTACACCCAGTGCAATGTAACCTGTTCACCCAGTGCAATGTAACCTGTACACCCAGTGCAATGTAACCTGTACACCCAGTGCAATGTAACCTGTACACCCAGTGCAATGTAACCTGTACACCCTGTACAATGTAACCTGTACACCCTGTACAATGTAACCTGTACACCCTGTACAATATAATCTGTACACCTAGTGCAATGTAGCATGTACACCCAGTGCAATGTAACCTGTACACCCTGTATAATGTAATCTGTACACCCAGTGCAATGTAATCTGTACACCCTGTGCAATGTAACCTGTTCACCCAGTACAATGTAACATGTACACCCTGTACAATGTAACCTGTACACTCTGTATAAAGTAACCGGTATATTCTACACAATGTAACCTGTTCACCCTGTGCAATGTAACCTGTACACTCTATACAATGTAACCTGTGCACTCAACACAATGTTACCTGTACACCCAGTGCAATGTAATCTGTACACCCGGTGCAATGTAACATGTACACCCAGTATAATGTAACCTGTACACACCATGCAATGTAAACTGTACACTCAGTACAATGTAATCTGTGCACCCAGTACAATGTAATCTGTGCACCCAGTACAATGTAATCTGTGCACCCAGTACAATGTAACCTGTACAGCCAGTACAATGTAACCTGTACACCCTGTGCAATGTAACCTGTACACCCTGTGCAATGTAACCTGTACACCATGTGCAATGTAACCTGTACACCCTGTGCAATGTAACCTGTACACTATATACAATGTAACCTGTACACTCTATACAATGTAACCTGTACACCCTGTGCAATGTAACCTGTACACCCTGTGCAATGTAACCGTGTACACCCTGTGCAATATAACCTGAACACTCTATACAATGTAACCTGTACACTCAACGCAACGTAACCTGTTCACCCTGTGCAATGCAACCTGTACACCCAGTGCAATGTAACCTGTACACCCTGTGCAATGCAACCTGTACATCCAGTGCAATGTAACCTGTACACCCTGTGCAATGTAACCTGTTCACCCTGTGCAATGTAACCTGTACATCCTGTGCAATGTAACCTGTACAGCCAGTACAATGTAACCTGTACACCCAGTACAATGTAACCTGTACACCCTGTGCAATGTAACCTGTACACCCTGTGCAATGTAACCTGTACACTCTATACAATGTAACCTGTACACCCTGTGCAATGTAACCTGTACACCCTGTGTAATATAACCTGAACACTCAGTACAATGTAACCTGTACACCCTGTGCAATGCAACCTGTACACCCAGTGCAATGTAACCTGTACCCCCAGTGCAAAGTAACCTGTACACTCTATACAATGTAACCTGTACACCCTGTGCAATGTAACCTGTATACCCTGTGCAATGTAACCTGTACACTCTATACAATGTAACCTGTACACCCTGTGCAATGCAACCTGTACATCCAGTACAATGTAACCTGTACACCCTGTGCAAAGTAACCTGTACACTCTATACAATGTAACCTGTACACCCTGTGCAATGCAATCTGTACACACCATGCAATGTAACCTGTACACTCAACACAATGTAACCTGTACACCCTGTGCAATGCAACCTGTACACCCAGTGCAATGTAACCTGGACACAAAGTGCAATGTAACCTGTACACCCAGTGCAATGTAACCTGTACACCCAGTGCAATGTAACCTGTACACCCTGTGCAATGCAACCTGTACACCCTGTGCAATGTAACCTGTACACTCTGTATAAAGTAACCGGTACACTCAACACAATGCAACCTGTACACCCTGTGCAATGCAACCAGTACACACCATGCAATGTAACATGTACACTCCATACAATGCAACCTGTACACTCTGTATAAAGTAACCGGTACACTCAACACAATGCAACCTGTACACCCTGTGCAATGCAACCAGTACACACCATGCAATGTAACATGTACACTCCATACAATGCAACCAGTACACCCTGTGCAATGTAACCTGTACACTCTGTATAAAGTAACCGGTACACTCAACACAATGCAACCTGTACACCCTGTGCAATGCAACCAGTACACACCATGCAATGTAACCTGTACACTCCATACAATTTAATCTGTACACCAAGTGCAATGGAACCTGAACACCCAGTACAATGTAATCTGTACACCCTGTGCAATGTATCCGGTACACCCTGTACAATGCAACCTGTACACACCATGCAATGTAACCTGTACACACCATGCAATGTAACCTGTACACCCTGTGCAATGTAACCTGTACACCCAGTGCAATGTATCCTGTACACTCTATACAATGTAACCTGTACACTCTATACAATGTAACCTGTACACCCAGTGCAATGTAATCTGTACACCCAGTGCAATGTAACCTGTTCACCCAGTACAATGTAACATGTACACCCTGTGCAATGTAACCTGTACACCCTGTACAATGTAACCTGTACACCAGTGCAATGTAGCCTGTACACCCAGTGCAATGTAGCCTGTACACCCAGTGCAATGTAACCTGTTCACCCTGTGCAATGTAACCTGTACATCCTGTGCAATGTAACCTGTACAGCCAGTACAATGTAACCTGTACACCCAGTACAATGTAACCTGTACACCCTGTGCAATGTAACCTGTACACCCTGTGCAATGTAACCTGTACACCATGTGCAATGTAACCTGTACACCCTGTGCAATGTAACCTGTACACTATATACAATGTAACCTGTACACTCTATACAATGTAACCTGTACACCCTGTGCAATGTAACCTGTACACCCTGTGCAATGTAACCGTGTACACCCTGTGCAATATAACCTGAACACTCTATACAATGTAACCTGTACACTCAACGCAACGTAACCTGTTCACCCTGTGCAATGCAACCTGTACACCCAGTGCAATGTAACCTGTACACCCTGTGCAATGCAACCTGTACATCCAGTGCAATGTAACCTGTACACCCTGTGCAATGTAACCTGTTCACCCTGTGCAATGTAACCTGTACATCCTGTGCAATGTAACCTGTACAGCCAGTACAATGTAACCTGTACACCCAGTACAATGTAACCTGTACACCCTGTGCAATGTAACCTGTACACCCTGTGCAATGTAACCTGTACACTCTATACAATGTAACCTGTACACCCTGTGCAATGTAACCTGTACACCCTGTGTAATATAACCTGAACACTCAGTACAATGTAACCTGTACACCCTGTGCAATGCAACCTGTACACCCAGTGCAATGTAACCTGTACCCCCAGTGCAAAGTAACCTGTACACTCTATACAATGTAACCTGTACACCCTGTGCAATGTAACCTGTATACCCTGTGCAATGTAACCTGTACACTCTATACAATGTAACCTGTACACCCTGTGCAATGCAACCTGTACATCCAGTACAATGTAACCTGTACACCCTGTGCAAAGTAACCTGTACACTCTATACAATGTAACCTGTACACCCTGTGCAATGCAATCTGTACACACCATGCAATGTAACCTGTACACTCAACACAATGTAACCTGTACACCCTGTGCAATGCAACCTGTACACCCAGTGCAATGTAACCTGGACACAAAGTGCAATGTAACCTGTACACCCAGTGCAATGTAACCTGTACACCCAGTGCAATGTAACCTGTACACCCTGTGCAATGCAACCTGTACACCCTGTGCAATGTAACCTGTACACTCTGTATAAAGTAACCGGTACACTCAACACAATGCAACCTGTACACCCTGTGCAATGCAACCAGTACACACCATGCAATGTAACATGTACACTCCATACAATGCAACCTGTACACTCTGTATAAAGTAACCGGTACACTCAACACAATGCAACCTGTACACCCTGTGCAATGCAACCAGTACACACCATGCAATGTAACATGTACACTCCATACAATGCAACCAGTACACCCTGTGCAATGTAACCTGTACACTCTGTATAAAGTAACCGGTACACTCAACACAATGCAACCTGTACACCCTGTGCAATGCAACCAGTACACACCATGCAATGTAACCTGTACACTCCATACAATTTAATCTGTACACCAAGTGCAATGGAACCTGAACACCCAGTACAATGTAATCTGTACACCCTGTGCAATGTATCCGGTACACCCTGTACAATGCAACCTGTACACACCATGCAATGTAACCTGTACACACCATGCAATGTAACCTGTACACCCTGTGCAATGTAACCTGTACACCCAGTGCAATGTATCCTGTACACTCTATACAATGTAACCTGTACACTCTATACAATGTAACCTGTACACCCAGTGCAATGTAATCTGTACACCCAGTGCAATGTAACCTGTTCACCCAGTACAATGTAACATGTACACCCTGTGCAATGTAACCTGTACACCCTGTACAATGTAACCTGTACACCAGTGCAATGTAGCCTGTACACCCAGTGCAATGTAGCCTGTACACCCAGTGCAATGTAACCTGTTCACCCTGTGCAATGTAACCTGTACATCCTGTGCAATGTAACCTGTACAGCCAGTACAATGTAACCTGTACACCCAGTACAATGTAACCTGTACACCCTGTGCAATGTAACCTGTACACCCTGTGCAATGTAACCTGTACACTCTATACAATGTAACCTGTACACCCTGTGCAATGTAACCTGTACACCCTGTGTAATATAACCTGAACACTCAGTACAATGTAACCTGTACACCCTGTGCAATGCAACCTGTACACCCAGTGCAATGTAACCTGTACCCCCAGTGCAAAGTAACCTGTACACTCTATACAATGTAACCTGTACACCCTGTGCAATGTAACCTGTATACCCTGTGCAATGTAACCTGTACACTCTATACAATGTAACCTGTACACCCTGTGCAATGCAACCTGTACATCCAGTACAATGTAACCTGTACACCCTGTGCAAAGTAACCTGTACACTCTATACAATGTAACCTGTACACCCTGTGCAATGCAATCTGTACACACCATGCAATGTAACCTGTACACTCAACACAATGTAACCTGTACACCCTGTGCAATGCAACCTGTACACCCAGTGCAATGTAACCTGGACACAAAGTGCAATGTAACCTGTACACCCAGTGCAATGTAACCTGTACACCCAGTGCAATGTAACCTGTACACCCTGTGCAATGCAACCTGTACACCCTGTGCAATGTAACCTGTACACTCTGTATAAAGTAACCGGTACACTCAACACAATGCAACCTGTACACCCTGTGCAATGCAACCAGTACACACCATGCAATGTAACATGTACACTCCATACAATGCAACCTGTACACTCTGTATAAAGTAACCGGTACACTCAACACAATGCAACCTGTACACCCTGTGCAATGCAACCAGTACACACCATGCAATGTAACATGTACACTCCATACAATGCAACCAGTACACCCTGTGCAATGTAACCTGTACACTCTGTATAAAGTAACCGGTACACTCAACACAATGCAACCTGTACACCCTGTGCAATGCAACCAGTACACACCATGCAATGTAACCTGTACACTCCATACAATTTAATCTGTACACCAAGTGCAATGGAACCTGAACACCCAGTACAATGTAATCTGTACACCCTGTGCAATGTATCCGGTACACCCTGTACAATGCAACCTGTACACACCATGCAATGTAACCTGTACACACCATGCAATGTAACCTGTACACCCTGTGCAATGTAACCTGTACACCCAGTGCAATGTATCCTGTACACTCTATACAATGTAACCTGTACACTCTATACAATGTAACCTGTACACCCAGTGCAATGTAATCTGTACACCCAGTGCAATGTAACCTGTTCACCCAGTACAATGTAACATGTACACCCTGTGCAATGTAACCTGTACACCCTGTACAATGTAACCTGTACACCAGTGCAATGTAGCCTGTACACCCAGTGCAATGTAGCCTGTACACCCAGTGCAATGTAACCTGTACACCCAGTGCAATATAATCTGTACACCCAGTGCAATGTAACCTGTACACCCAGTGCAATGTAACCTGTACACTCTGTGCAATGTAATCTGTACACCCAGTGCAATGTAATCTGTACACCCAGTGCAATGTAACCTGTTCACCCAGTGCAATGTAACCTGTACACCCAGTGCAATGTAACCTGTAAACCCAGTGCAATGTAACCTGTACACCCAGTGCAATGTAACCTGTACACCCAGTGCAATGTAACCTGTACACCATGTACAATGTAACCTGTACACCCTGTACAATGTAACCTGTACACCCTGTACAATATAATCTGTACACCTAGTGCAATGTAGCATGTACACCCAGTGCAATGTAACCTGTACACCCTGTATAATGTAATCTGTACACCCAGTGCAATGTAATCTGTACACCCTGTGCAATGTAACCTGTTCACCCAGTACAATGTAACATGTACACCCTGTACAATGTAACCTGTACACTCTGTATAAAGTAACCGGTATATTCTACACAATGTAACCTGTTCACCCTGTGCAATGTAACCTGTACACTCTATACAATGTAACCTGTGCACTCAACACAATGTTACCTGTACACCCAGTGCAATGTAATCTGTACACCCGGTGCAATGTAACATGTACACCCAGTATAATGTAACCTGTACACTCAGTACAATGTAATCTGTGCACCCAGTACAATGTAATCTGTGCACCCAGTACAATGTAATCTGTGCACCCAGTACAATGTAACCTGTACAGCCAGTACAATGTAACCTGTACACCCTGTGCAATGTAACCTGTACACCCTGTGCAATGTAACCTGTACACCATGTGCAATGTAACCTGTACACCCTGTGCAATGTAACCTGTACACTATATACAATGTAACCTGTACACTCTATACAATGTAACCTGTACACCCTGTGCAATGTAACCTGTACACCCTGTGCAATGTAACCGTGTACACCCTGTGCAATATAACCTGAACACTCTATACAATGTAACCTGTACACTCAACGCAACGTAACCTGTTCACCCTGTGCAATGCAACCTGTACACCCAGTGCAATGTAACCTGTACACCCTGTGCAATGCAACCTGTACATCCAGTGCAATGTAACCTGTACACCCTGTGCAATGTAACCTGTTCACCCTGTGCAATGTAACCTGTACATCCTGTGCAATGTAACCTGTACAGCCAGTACAATGTAACCTGTACACCCAGTACAATGTAACCTGTACACCCTGTGCAATGTAACCTGTACACCCTGTGCAATGTAACCTGTACACTCTCTACAATGTAACCTGTACACCCTGTGCAATGTAACCTGTACACCCTGTGTAATATAACCTGAACACTCAGTACAATGTAACCTGTACACCCTGTGCAATGCAACCTGTACACCCAGTGCAATGTAACCTGTACCCCCAGTGCAAAGTAACCTGTACACTCTATACAATGTAACCTGTACACCCTGTGCAATGTAACCTGTATACCCTGTGCAATGTAACCTGTACACTCTATACAATGTAACCTGTACACCCTGTGCAATGCAACCTGTACATCCAGTACAATGTAACCTGTACACCCTGTGCAAAGTAACCTGTACACTCTATACAATGTAACCTGTACACCCTGTGCAATGCAATCTGTACACACCATGCAATGTAACCTGTACACTCAACACAATGTAACCTGTACACCCTGTGCAATGCAACCTGTACACCCAGTGCAATGTAACCTGGACACAAAGTGCAATGTAACCTGTACACCCAGTGCAATGTAACCTGTACACCCAGTGCAATGTAACCTGTACACCCTGTGCAATGCAACCTGTACACCCTGTGCAATGTAACCTGTACACTCTGTATAAAGTAACCGGTACACTCAACACAATGCAACCTGTACACCCTGTGCAATGCAACCAGTACACACCATGCAATGTAACATGTACACTCCATACAATGCAACCTGTACACTCTGTATAAAGTAACCGGTACACTCAACACAATGCAACCTGTACACCCTGTGCAATGCAACCAGTACACACCATGCAATGTAACATGTACACTCCATACAATGCAACCAGTACACCCTGTGCAATGTAACCTGTACACTCTGTATAAAGTAACCGGTACACTCAACACAATGCAACCTGTACACCCTGTGCAATGCAACCAGTACACACCATGCAATGTAACCTGTACACTCCATACAATTTAATCTGTACACCAAGTGCAATGGAACCTGAACACCCAGTACAATGTAATCTGTACACCCTGTGCAATGTATCCGGTACACCCTGTACAATGCAACCTGTACACACCATGCAATGTAACCTGTACACACCATGCAATGTAACCTGTACACCCTGTGCAATGTAACCTGTACACCCAGTGCAATGTATCCTGTACACTCTATACAATGTAACCTGTACACTCTGTACAATGTAACCTGTACACCCAGTGCAATGTAATCTGTACACCCAGTGCAATGTAACCTGTTCACCCAGTACAATGTAACATGTACACCCTGTGCAATGTAACCTGTACACCCTGTACAATGTAACCTGTACACCAGTGCAATGTAGCCTGTACACCCAGTGCAATGTAGCCTGTACACCCAGTGCAATGTAACCTGTTCACCCTGTGCAATGTAACCTGTACATCCTGTGCAATGTAACCTGTACAGCCAGTACAATGTAACCTGTACACCCAGTACAATGTAACCTGTACACCCTGTGCAATGTAACCTGTACACCCTGTGCAATGTAACCGTGTACACCCTGTGCAATATAACCTGAACACTCTATACAATGTAACCTGTACACTCAACGCAACGTAACCTGTTCACCCTGTGCAATGCAACCTGTACACCCAGTGCAATGTAACCTGTACACCCTGTGCAATGCAACCTGTACATCCAGTGCAATGTAACCTGTACACCCTGTGCAATGTAACCTGTTCACCCTGTGCAATGTAACCTGTACATCCTGTGCAATGTAACCTGTACAGCCAGTACAATGTAACCTGTACACCCAGTACAATGTAACCTGTACACCCTGTGCAATGTAACCTGTACACCCTGTGCAATGTAACCTGTACACTCTATACAATGTAACCTGTACACCCTGTGCAATGTAACCTGTACACCCTGTGTAATATAACCTGAACACTCAGTACAATGTAACCTGTACACCCTGTGCAATGCAACCTGTACACCCAGTGCAATGTAACCTGTACCCCCAGTGCAAAGTAACCTGTACACTCTATACAATGTAACCTGTACACCCTGTGCAATGTAACCTGTATACCCTGTGCAATGTAACCTGTACACTCTATACAATGTAACCTGTACACCCTGTGCAATGCAACCTGTACATCCAGTACAATGTAACCTGTACACCCTGTGCAAAGTAACCTGTACACTCTATACAATGTAACCTGTACACCCTGTGCAATGCAATCTGTACACACCATGCAATGTAACCTGTACACTCAACACAATGTAACCTGTACACCCTGTGCAATGCAACCTGTACACCCAGTGCAATGTAACCTGGACACAAAGTGCAATGTAACCTGTACACCCAGTGCAATGTAACCTGTACACCCAGTGCAATGTAACCTGCACACCCTGTGCAATGCAACCTGTACACCCTGTGCAATGTAACCTGTACACCCTGTGCAATGCAACCTGTACACCCTGTGCAATGCAACCTGTACACCCAGTGCAATGTAACCTGTACACCCAGTACAATGTAACCTGTACACCCTGTGCAATGTAACCTGTACACCCTGTGCAATGTAACCTGTACATCCAGTGCAATGTAACCTGTACACCTTGTGCAATGTAACCTGTTCACCCTGTGCAATGTAACCTGTACATCCTGTGCAATTTAGCCTGTACAGCCAGTACAATGTAACCTGTACACCCAGTGCAATGTAACCTGTACACTCTATACAATGTAACCTGTACACCCTGTGCAATGTAACCTGTACACCCTGTACAATATAACCTGAACACTCTATACAATGTAACCTGTACACTCAACACAATGTAACCTGTACACCCTGTGCAATGCAACCTGTACACCCAGTGCAATGTAACCTGTACACCCAGTGCAAAGTAACCTGTACACTCTATACAATGTAACCTGTACACCATGTGCAATATAACCTGTACACCCTGTGCAATGTAACCTGTACACTCTATACAATGTAACCTGTACACCCTGTGCAATGCAACCTGTCCATCCAGTACAATGTAACCTGTACACCCTGTGCAATGTAACCTGTACACCCTGTGCAATGTAACCTGTACACTCTATACAATGTAACCTGTACACCCAGTGCAATGTAACCTGTACACCCTGTGCAATATAACCTGAACACTCTATACAATGTAACCTGTACACTCAACACAATGTAACCTGTACACCCTGTGCAATGTAACCTGGACACCCTGTGCAATGCAACCTGAACACTCTATACAATGTAACCTGTACACTCTACACAATGCAACCTGTACACCCAGTGCAATGTAACCTGTACACTCTGTATAAAGTAACCGGTACACTCAACACAATGCAACCTGTACACCCTGTGCAATGCAACCAGTACACACCATGCAATGTAACATGTACTCTCAGTACAATGTAACCTGTACACTCCATACAATGTAATCTGTACACCAAGTGCAATGTAACCTGAACACCCAGTACAATGTAATCTGTACACCCTGTGCAATGTATCCTGTACACCCTGTACAATGCAACCTGTACACACCATGCAATGTAACCTGTACACCCTGTGCAATGTAACCTGTACAACCTGTGCAATGTAACCTGTACACTCTGTATAAAGTAACCGGTACACTCAACACAATGCAACCTGTACACCCTGTGCAATGCAACCAGTACACACCATGCAATGTAACATGTACTCTCAGTACAATGTAACCTGTACACTCCATACAATGTAATCTGTACACCAAGTGCAATGTAACCTGAACACCCAGTACAATGTAATCTGTACACCCTGTGCAATGTATCCTGTACACCCTGTACAATGCAACCTGTACACACCATGCAATGTAACCTGTACACCCTGTGCAATGTAACCTGTACAACCTGTGCAATGTATCCTGTACACTCTATACAATGTAACCTGTACACTCTACACAATGTAATCTGTACACCCAGTACAGTGTAATCTGTGCACCCAGTGCAATGTAACCTGTACACCCAGTACAATGTAACCTGTACACACCATGCAATGTAAACTGTACACTCAGTACAATGTAATCTGTTCACCCAGTACAATGTAACCTGTACACCCAGTACAATGTAACCTGTACACACCATGCAATGTAAACTGTACACTCAGTACAATGTAATCTGTGCACCAGTACAATGTAACCTGTACACTCTGTGCAATGTATCCTGTACACCCTGTACAATGCAACGTGTACACACCATGCAATGTAAACTGTACACTCAGTACAATGTAATCTGTTCACCCAGTACAATGTAACCTGTACACCCAGTACAATGTAACCTGTACACACCATGCAATGTAAACTGTGCACCCAGTGCAATGTAACCTGTACACCCTGTGCAATGTATCCTGTACACCCTGTACAATGCAACGTGTACACACCATGCAATGTAAACTGTACACTCAGTACAATGTAATCTGTTCGCCCAGTACAATGTAACCTGTACACACCATGCAATGTAAACTGTGCACCCAGTACAATGTAACCTGTACACCCAGTGCAATGTAACCTGTACACCCAGTGCAATGTAACCTGTACACACCATGGAATGTAAACTGTACACTCAGTACAATGTAACCTGTGCACCCAGTAAAATGTAACCTGTACACACCATGCAATGTAACCTGTACACACCGTACAATGTAATCTGAGCACCCAGTGCAATGTAACCTGTACACCCAGTACAATGTAACCTGTACACCCAGTGCAATGTAACCTGTACACACCATGGAATGTAAACTGTACACTCAGTACAATGTAACCTATGCACCCAGTAAAATGTAACCTGTACACACCGTACAATGTAATCTGAGCACCCAGTGCAATGTAACCTGTACACCCAGTACAATGTAACCTGTACACCCAGTACAATATAACCTGTACATACCATGCAATGTAAACTGTACACCCTGTACAATGTAATCTGTATACCCTGGGCAACGTAACCTGTACAACCAGTGCAATGCAACCTGTGTTCCTGTACAATGTAACTTATGCAAGGTAACTCGTATGCTCTGCGCAATTTATCTTGTACACCCTGTACAAAATTCATGTGCAGCCTGTGCAATGTAACCTGCATGCCCAGTACAATGTAACCTGTACATGCAGTGCAATCTAACCTGTACGCCCTGTGCATTGTTATCTGTATGCTCTTTACAATGTAACCTGTACACCCAGTACAATTTAACCTATACGCTTAGGACAATGTAACCTGTGTACCCTGTACAACATAACCAGTACACCTTGCACAATGTTACCTGTACAAACTGTGTAATGTAACCTGTGCACTCTGCAGTTTAACCTGTACACCACGTACAATGTAACCTGTAAGCCCTGTAAAATGTAACCTGTACGCACTTTAGAATAAAACATGTAAGCCCTGTATAACGTAATCTGTATGCCCTGCACAATGTAATCTGTACACCCTGTGCAATGTAACCAGTACACCCTTTACACAGAAACATGTACACTCTGTACAATTTAACCTGTACACCATGTACAATGTAACCTGTATGCCCTTTACAATGTTACCTATACATCCTGTGCAAAGTAACCTGTACACCAGGTGCAATGCAACCTGTACGCACTGTGCAATATAACATGTGCACACTGTCCAATGTAACCTGCACACACTGTACAATGTGACCTGTATGCCCTGTGCAAAGTAGCCTGTATTCCCTGCACAATGTAACCTGTCCACCTTGTGCAATGTTACCTGTACACCCTGTGCAGTGTAACCTGTACATCCTATGGAATGTAACCTGTACATCCTGTACAATGTAACCTGCACACCCTGTGCAATGTAACCTGTATTTCTTGTACAAAATAGCCTGTACACCCTGTACAATGTAACCAGTACTCCCTGTGCAATGTAACCTGTATTTCTTGTACAAAATAGCCTGTACACCCTGTACGATGTAACCTGTACACCCTGTGCAATGTGACTTGTAAACCCTGTGTAATGTAACCTGTACAATGTCACCTGTATGCCCTGTGCAATATAACCTGTTTGCCACTTACAATGTAACCTGTATACCCTGTACAATGTGACCCATACACCATGTAAAATGTTAACTGTATGCGCGGTACAATGTAACGTGTACGCCATGTGCAATTTAACATGTATGCCTTGTGAAATGTAACCTGTATGTCTTTTACATCGTATTCTGTACACCCTGTGCAATGAAACCTGTAGACCCTGTACAATGAATGGTGTGCACCCAGTGTAATGTAACCTGTGCACCCTGTGCCATGTAACCTGTACACCTTATGCAATGTAATCTGCATACCCTGTACCATGTAACCTGTACAATGTGACCTGTGTGCCTGTACAATGTAACTTGTCCACACTTTACAACACAACCTGTACACACTGTACAATGTAACATGTACACCCTGTGCAGTACAACCTGTGCAGACTGTGCAACATACCCTGTGCGCCCTGTATAACGTCACCTGTATATCCTGTGTAATGTAAGTGTAATCCCTGTACAATGTAGCCTGCTAGCTCTGTGCAATGTAAACCTGTATGCAATGTGCAATGTAAGCTGTACCTCCTGTACAATGTAACCTGTACACCCTGTACAATATAACCTGTATGCCTTGTGCAATGTAACCAGTACACCCAGTGCAATATAACCTGTACACACTGGGCAATGTAATCTGTACACCCTGTACAATGTAAACAGTACCCCGTACAATGTAACCTCTACACCCTGTACAATGCAACCTGTATTCCCTGTACAATGTAACCTGTATTCCCTGTACAATGTAACCTGTAAGCCCTGTGCAATGTAACATGTATACCCTGGAAAATGTAATCTGTATGCCCTCTGCACTGTAACCTGTTCAATGCCAGCTGCACACCCTGTGCAATGTAATCTGTACACCCTGTACACCCTGTACAATGTAACCTGTATTCCCTGTACAATGTAAAGCTGTACGCCCTGTGCAATGCTACCTGTACACACAGGGAAATGTAACCTGTATGCCCTGCACAATGTAACCTGTACACACTTTGCAATCTACCCTGTATGCCTTGTGCACTGTTACCTGTATGCTCTTTACAGTGTAACCTGTACATCCGGTACAATGTAACCTGTACACTTTCTACAATGTTACCCGTACATCCTGTGCAATGTAACATGTAAGCCCTGTACCATGTAACCTGTATGTCCTCTGCAATGTAACCTGTTTTCCATGTACGATGTAACCTGTACACCCTGGACAATGTTACCTGTACAACCTATGTAATCTAACCTTTGCACTCTGCGCAGTGTAATCTGCACACCACTTACAATGGAACTTGTAAGCCCTGTAAAATGTAACCCGTACGCAATGAAATATGTACGTCCTGTACAATGTAACCTGTGTGCTCTGCACAATGTAACCTATATGCGCTGTGAAATGTCACCTGTGCAAAGCTACCTGTACACACTGGGCAATGTAATCTCTATACCCTGTGCAATGTGACCTGTTCATACTATACAATGTAATGCCTACATCCTGTGCAATGTAACCAGTACACCTGTGCAATGTAAACTGTACACCCTGTGCAATGTAACCCGTACACCCTGTGCAATGTCACCTGTGCTCCCCGTACAATGTGATCTGTGCAATGCAACCTGTGCCCGCTAGGCAATGTAACCTGTACACCCTGTGCAATGTAACCTGTACACCCTGTGCAATGTAACCTGTATACCCTGTGCAGTGTAACCTGTACACCCTGTGCAGTGTAACCTGTACACCCTGTGCAGTGTAACCTGTACACCCTGTGCAGTGTAACCCGTACACCCTGTGCAATGTAACCTGTACTCTCTGTACAATGTAACCTGTAAACCCTGTGCAATGTGACCCATACCCCCTGTAAAATGTTAACTTTATGTGCTGTGCAATGTAACATGTACGTCATGTGCAATGTAACCTATGCACTCCGTGCAATGTAACCTGTACACCTTATGCAATGTAACCTGCATACCCTGTACCATGTAACCTGTACACCCTGTACAATGTGACCTGTGTGCCTGTACAATGTAACTTGTCCACACTGTACAACACAACCTGTACACACTGTACAATGTAACATGGACACCCTGTGCAGTGTAACCTGTACAGCCTGTGCAACGTACCCCATGCACCCTGTATAATGTAACCTGTAGATCCCATGTAATGTAAGTGTAATCCCTGTATAAAATAACCTGTTAGCCCTGTGCAATGTAAACCTGTACACCCTGTACAATGTAACCTGTGCACCCAGTGCAATGTAACCTGTACACCCTGTACAATGTAACCAGTACACCCAGTGCAATGTAACCTGTACACACTGTGCAATGTAATCTGTACAACCTGTACAATGTAACCCATATACCCGGTGCAATGCAATCTTTATGCACTGTGAAATTTAAACTGTTCGCTCTGTACAATGTAATGTGTACACCCATATAATGTAACCTGTATGCCCGGTGCAATGTAATCTGTAAGTCTGTACAATTTAACCTGTATGGCCTGTGCAAAGTAACCCGTGCACCCTGTACAATGTAACCTGTACGCCCTGTTCAATGTTACCCATACACCCAGTGCAATGTAACCTGTACACACTGTGAAATATAGACTGCACACCCTGTACAATGTAACCTGTATATTCTGTGCAATGCAACCTTTATGCACTCTCAATGTAACCTGTACACACTGAGAAATTTAAACAGTACGCCATGTACAATATAATGTGTACATCCTGTGCAATGTAACATGTAAGCCTGTACAATTTAACCTGTATGACCTATGCACCCTGTAAAATGTAACCGGCACTCCATGAATAATGTAACAGGTTACGTTGTACAAAGTGTACAGTTTACATTGTACTGGATGTACAGGTTACACGGTACAGGGTGCACAGATTAAACTTCACATAGTGTACAAGTTACATTATACATGGTGTACAGTTACATTATACAGGTTACGTTGTACATGGTGTACAGTTACATTGCCCAGGGCATACATGTTACATTCTACAGAGCGTACACCCTGTGCAATGTAACCTCAATGTCCTGTACAATGTAACCTGTGCACTTGGTACAATGTAGCCTGTACACACTGCACAATGTAACCTGTATGCCCTGTACAATGTAACTGTACACCATGTCCCCTTTAGTCCAAGAACTCCCCACCTACGTTCGGGACACCACCCACGCCCTCCACCTCCTCCAGGTTTTTCACTTCCCCGGTCCCCAACGCCTTATTTTCACGATGGACATCCAGTCCCTGTACACCTCCATCCCCCATCACGAAGGACTCAAAGCCCTCCGCTTCTTCCTTTCCCGCCGCACCAACCAGTACCCTTCCACTGACACCTCCTTCGACTGACTGAACTGGTCCTCACCCTGAATAACTTCTCTTTTCAATCCTCCCACTTCCTCCAAACTAAAGGAGTTGCCATGGGCACCCGCATGGGCCCCAGCTATGCCTGTCTCTTCGTTGGATATGTGGAACAGTCCATCTTCCGCAACTACACTGGCACCACACCCCACCTTTTCCTCCGCTACATCGATGACTGTATCGGCGCTGCCTCGTGCTCCCACGAGGAGGTTGAACAGTTCATCAACTTCACTAACACCTTCCATCCCAACCTCAAATTCACCTGGACTGTCTCAGACTCCTCCCTCCCCTTCCTAGACCTTTCCATTTCTATCTCAGGCGACCGACTCAACACAGACATCTACTATAAACCGACTGACTCCCACAGCTACCTGGACTACACCTCCTCCCACCCTGCCGCCTGCAAAAACTCCATCCCATATTCCCAATTCCTTCGTCTCCGCCGCATCTGCTCCCAGGAGGACCAGTTCCAACACCGCACAGCCCAGATAGCCTCCTTCTTCAAGGACCGCAGATTCCCCCCAGACGTGATCGACGATGCCCTCCACCGCATCTCCTCCACTTCCCGCTCCTCCGCCCTTGAGCCCCGCCCCTCCAACCGCCACCAAGACAGAACCCCACTGGTTCTCACCTACCACCCCACCAACCTCCATATACAGCGTATCATCCGCTGTCATTTCCGCCACCTCCAAACGGACCCCACCACCAGGGATATATTTCCCTCCCCTCCCCTTTCAGCGTTCCACAAAGACCATTCCCTTCGTGACTCCCTCGTCAGGTCCACACCCTCCACCAACCCCACCTCCACTCCCGGCACCTTCCCCTGCAACCGCAGGAAATGTAAAACTTGCGCCCACACCTCCTCCCTCACATCCCTCCAAGGCCCCAAGGGATCCTTCCATATCCGCCACAAGTTCACCTGTACCTCCACACACATCATCTATTGCATCCGCTGCACCCGATGTGGCCTCCTCTACATTGGGGAGACGGGCCGCTTACTTGCGGAACGCTTCAGAGAACACCTCTGGGCCGCCCGGACCAACCAACCCAACCACCCCGTGGCTCAACACTTTAACTCTCCCTCCCACTCCACCGGGACATGCAGGTCCTTGGACTCCTCCACCGGCAAAACATAACAACACGACGGTTGGAGGAAGAATGCCTCATCTTCCGCCTGGGAACTCTCCAACCACAAGGGATGAACTCGGATTTCTCCAGTTTCCTCATTTCCCCTCCCCCCACCTTGTCTCAGTCAAAACCCTCGAACCCAGCACCGCCCTCCTAACCTGCAATCTTCTTCCTGATCTCTCCGCCCCCACCCCACTCCAGCCTATCACCCTCACCTTGACCTCCTTCCACCTATCACATCTCCATCGCCCCTCCCCCAAGTCCCTCCTCCCTACCTTTTATCTTAGCCTGCCTGGCACCCTCTCCTCATTCCTGATGAAGGGCTTATGCCAGAAACGTCGAATTCCCTATTCCTTGGATGCTGCCTAACCTGCTGTGCTTTAACCAGCAACACATTTTCAACCATGTACAATGTAACCTGTACACTCTGTGCAGTGTAACCTGTACATCCCGTGTAACGTAAGTGTAAGCCCTGTAAAATATAACCTGTACACCCTGTACAATGTAACATGTACATACTGTACAATGTAGCCTGTGCACCCGGTACACTGAAACCAGCATACCCTGTACAATGTAATGTGTATGCCCTGTGCAATGCAACCTGTTCACCTGGTGCAATGTAACCTTAAGCCCTGTGCAATGTAACTTGTAAACCTTGTACAATATAACCCAGTACGCCCTGTACAATGGAACATGTACATCCTGAACAATGTAATCTGCATGCCCTCTGCAATGTAACCTGAGCAATGCTACCTGTACACAGTGGGCAATGCAAACTGTATGCCCTGCACAATGTAACAAGTACATGCAGTGCAATCTAACCTGTACGCCTGTGCACTGTTACCTGTATGCCCTTTACAATGTAACCTGTACACCCAGTACAATGTAACTGTACACCCTGCACAATATGACCTTGTGCACCCTGTTCAACGTAACCTGTATGCCCTGGACGATGTAAACTGTGTGCCCTGTACAACGAAACCAGTACACCCTGTACAATGTTACCTGTACAAACTGTGTAATGTAACCTGTTGCACTCTGTGCAAAGTAACCTATACACCCCATACAATGTAACCTGTATGCCCTGTGCAATGTAACCTATAAGCCCTGTGCAATGTAACCTGTATGCACTTCACAATGAAACATGTACGTCCTGTGCAATATAGCCTGTATGCCCTGTGCAATGTAACCTGTATGCCCTGTGCAATGTACCCAGTGCCCCCTCTATGCTCTGTGCAATGTAACCTGTACACTCTGCACACTGTAACCATTACATCCTGTACAATGTAACCATTACACCCTATACAATGAAACATATACAATGTAACCTGTACACACTGTGAAATTTAAACAGTATGCCATGTACAATGTAATGTGTACATCCTGTGCAATGTAACCTGTAAGTCTGTACAATTTAACCTGTATGACCTGTGCACCTGTACAGTGTAACCTGTACTCCATGAATAATGTAACAGATTACGTTGCACAGAGTGTACAGTTTACATTGTACTGGATGTACAGGTTTCATTGTACAGGTATACAGGTTACATTGTACAGGGCATACAGGTTACATTGTACATGGTGTACAGTTACATTGTACAGGTTACATTGTACATGGTGTACAGTTACATTGCCCAGGGCATACAGGTTACATTCTACAGAGCGTACACCCTTGGCAATGTAACCTCAATGTCCTGTATTACGTAACCTGTGCACTTGGTACAATGCAACTTGTATACCCTGTGCAATGTAACCTTTATGCCCTGGGCAATGTAATCTGTACATCATGTAAAATGTAATCTATATGCAGTGTACAATGTAGCCTGTACACACTGTGCAATGTAACCTGTGCACCCTGTACAATGTGACCTGTACACCCTGTACAATATAACTGTACACATGTACAATGTAACCTGTACACTCTGTGCAGTGTAACCTGTACACCCCGTGTAACGTAAGTGTAAGCCCTGTACAATATAACCTGTACACCCTGTACAATGTAACATGTACGCACTGTACAATGTAGCCTGTGCACCCGGCACACTGAAACCAGCATACCCTGTACAATGTAATGTGTATGCCCTGTGCAATGCAACCTGTTCACCTGGTGCAATGTAACCTTAAGCCCTGTGCAATGTAACCTGTAAACCTTGTACAATATAACCAATACGCAACATACAATGGAATATGTACATCCTGCACAATGTAACCTGCATGCCCTCTGCAATGTAACCTGAGCAATGCTACCTGTACACAGTGGGCAATGCAAACTGTATGCCCTGCACAATGTAACAAGTACATGCAGTGCAATCTAACCTGTACGCCTGTGCACTGTTACCTGTATGCCCTTTACAATGTAACCTGTACACCCTGCACAATATGACCTCGTGCACCCTGTTCAACGTAACCTGTATGCCCTGGATGATGTAAACTGTGTGCCCTGTACAATGAAACCAGTACACCCTGTACAATGTTACCTGTACAAACTGTGTAATGTAACCTGTTGCACTCTGTGCATTGTAACCTGTACACCCCATACAATGTAACCTATAAGCTCTGTGCAATGTAACCTGTATGCACTTCACAATGAAACATGTAAGCCCTGTACAACATAACCTGTATGCCCTGTGCAATGTAACCTGTACACTCCGCGCAATGTAACCTGTGCACCCTATACAATGTAACCATTACAACCTATACAATGAAACATGTACACTCTTTATAATTAAACCTGTATGCCCTGAGAAATGAAACCTGTGCAGTGCTACCTGTACACACTGGGCAATGTAATCTCAACACCCTGTGCAATGTGACCTGCACATGCTTCAATATAACCAGTACAACCTGTGCAATGTACCATGTTCACCCTGTATGCACCTGTACAATGTAACCTGTGCACTCAGTACAATGTGACTTGTAAACCCTGTGCAATGTAACCTGTACAATGTCACCTGTACCATGTGACCCATACACCATGTAAAATGTTAACTGTATGCACAGTACAATGTAACGTGTACGCCATGTGCAATTTAACATGTATGCCTTGTGAAATGTAACCTGTATGTCCTTTACATTGTATTCTGTACACCCTGTGCAATGAAACCTGTAGACCCTGTACAACGAATGGTGTGCACCCAGTGTAATGTAACCTGTGCACCCTGTGCAATGTAACCTGTACACGCTGTGCAATGTAACCCGTACACACTATGCAATGTAGCCTGTATGCCCTGTACAATGTAACCTGTACACCCAGTACAATTTAACCAGTACACCCAGTACAATGCAATGTAACCTGCACACCCTGTGCAATGTAACCTGTGCTCCCAGATCAATATAACCTGTAAAGCCTGTACAATGTAACCTGCACGTCATGTACAATGTAACCTGAACAGTCTGTACAATTTACCCTGTATGTCCTGTGCAAAGTAACCTGTACATCCTCTAAAATTTAACCTGTATGACCTGAACAGTGTAAGGTCTACAGACTGCAACGTAACCTCTCCACACTGTTCAATGGAACCTATACACCATGTGAAACGTAATCTGTATGCTCTGTAAAATGTTACTTGTACACCCTGTGCAATGAATGATGCAAGCCCTGTACTATGTAAACTGTACACCATGCACAGTGTAACTAGTACGCACTGTACAATGTAACCTGTACATCCTGCACAATGTAACCTGTACACCCTATGCAATGTAACGTGTACACTCTTTACGATGTAACCTGTATGCCCTGCACAATGTAACCTTTACATCTTGTGCAATGTAACCTGTACAAACTGTGAAATGTAACATGTGTGCACTGTACAATGTAGCCTGTATACCCTGTACACTGTTACCAGCGCATCCTGTACAATGTAACCTGTACGTCCTGTGCAATGTAACCTGTACACACTGTGAAATGTAAACTGTACGCCCTGTACAATGTAACAGGTAAACCCTGTGCAATGTAACTGTGTATAGTGCACAATATAACCTATGCACCCTGTGCAATGTAACCTGTGATCCTCGTGCAATGTAACATGTTCTTCCTGTACAATGTAACCTGTACAACCTGCACAATGTAAACTGTACACCCTATGTAATGTAACCTGTACGTCCTGTGGCCCAACATTTCAACTCCCCCTCCCACTCTGCCGAGGACATGGAGGTCCTGGGCCTCCTCCACCGCCGCTCCCTCACTACCAGACGCCTGGAGGAAGAACGCCTCATCTTCCACCTCGGAACACTTCAACCCCAGGGCATCAATGTGGACTTCAACAGTTTCCTCATTTCCCCTTCCCCCACCTCACCCTAGTTCCAAACTTCCAGCACAGCACTGTCCCCATGACTTGTCCGGACTTATCCTATCTGCCTAGCTCCTTTTCCATCTATCCACTCCACCCTCTCCTCCCTGACCTATCACCTTCATCCCCTCCCTCACTCACCCATTGTACTCTATGCTACTTTCTCCCCACCCCCACCCTCCTCTAGCCTATCTCTCCACGCTTCAGTCTCTCTGCCTTGATTCCTGATGAAGGGTTTTTGTCCGAAACGTCGATTTCGCTGCACTTTGGATGCTGCCTGAACTGCTGTGCTCTTCCAGCACCACTGATCCAGAATCTGGTTTCCAGAATCAGCAGTCATTGTTTTTACTGGGTATATGGGTTACATTGTACAGGGTTTACAGATGACATTTCACAGTGTGTACAGGTTGCATTGAATAAGATTTACAGGTTACATTGCACTGGGTATACTGGTAACATTGCACAAGGCGTACAGGTTATATTGTACAGGAGGTACTGGTTACATTGCACACTGCGTACAGGTTTACATTGCACAGGGCTAACAGGCTACATTGTACGGGGATTACACTTACATTACACAGGATGTATAGGTTACGTTATACAGGGTGCATAGGGTACATTGCACAGGCTGTACAGGTTACACTGCACAGGGTGGACATGTTTACATTGTACAGTGTGTACAGGTTGTGTTGTACAGTGTGGACAAGTTACATTGTACGGGCACACAGGTCACACTGTACAGGGTGTATAGGTTACATGGTACAAGGTATGCAGGTTACATTGCATAGCGTGTACAGGTTACATTGCACAGGGTGCATAGGTTACATAGCAGATGGTGTACACTCTGTTGACTGTAAGTTGTACACCCTGTGCAATGTATGGTGTAAGCTCTGTACAATGTAAACTGTACACCCTGTACAATGTAACCAGTGCAATATAACCTGCGCACCCTGTTCGAAGTAACCTGTACACCTGTGCAATGTTCCCTGTACTCCTTGTGAATCGTAACCTGTACACCCTGTGCAATATAACTAGTGTGCCTTGTACAATGTAAACTGTACATAATGTGCATTGTAACCTGTACACCCTGTGCAATGTATCATGTACTCCCTGTACAATGTAACCATTTCCCTCTGTACAGGCAAACAGGTTACATTGTACAGAGTGTACAGGTTACATTGTACAATGTCACATATATGCCCTGTGCATTGTAACATGTTTGCAATGTACAATGTAACCTGTATGCCCTGTACAACGTGTCATGGACTCCCTGTATAATGTAATGTGTACACCCTGTACAATGTAACCTGTGTGCCTTGTACAATGTAACCGGTATACGCTGTACAATGTAGTCTGTATGCCCTGTGCCATGTAACCTCTATGCCCTGTACAATGTAACCTGTACATCCTTTACAATGTAACCTGTACACACCGTGCGTTGTAACCTGTATGCCATGTGCAATGTACCTTCTACACACCGTGCAATGTAACCAGTACACCTAGTACAATGTAACCTATAAACTCTGTACAATGTAACCTGTACACCCCGTGCAATGTAACCAGTATCCCTGTACAATGTAACCTGTACACCCTGTGAAATGTAACCTGTACACCCTGTGCAATGTAACCTGTACCCCTTGTACAATGAAACCAGTACACCCTGTACAATGTAATCTGTAAGCCCTGTGCATTGTTACCTGTACGCACTGTGCAATGTAACCTGTGCTCTCTGTGAAATGTAATCTGTACACCCTGTTTGTAACCAGTATCCCTGTACAATAAGACCATAAGACATAGGAGAGGAAATAAGGCCGTTCAGCCCATCGAGTCCACTTCACCATTCAATCATGGCTGATGGGCATTTCAACTCCACCTACCAGCATTCTGCCCGTAGCCCTTAATTCCTTGTGACATCAAGAATTTATCAATCTCTGTCTTGAAGACATTTAGCGTCCCGGGCTCCACTGTACTCTGCGGCAATGAATTCCACAGGCCCCCACTCTCTGGCTGAATTGACCCCTTCTAATTCTAAGGCTGTGTCCATGGGTCCTAGTCTCCTCGCCTAATGGAAACAATTTCCCAGCGTCCACCCTTTCCAAGCCATGTATTATCTTGTAAGTTTTACATTAGATTACTTACAATGTAGAAACAGGCCCTTCGGCCCAACAAGTCCACACTGACCCGCCGAAGGCCAACCCACCCAGACCCATTCCCCTACATTTACCCCTTCCCTAACACTACAGGCAATTTAGCATGGCCAATTCACCTGACCTGCACATTTTTGGACTGTGGGAGGAAACCGGAGCACCCGGAGGAAACCCACGCAGACACGGGGAGAATGTGCAAACTCCACACAGTCAGTCGCCTGAGGCGGGAATTGAACCCAGGTCTCTGGCGCTGTGAGGCAGCAGTGCTAACCACTGTGCCACCGTGCCGTCCATTAAATCTATTAGATCTCCCCTTAATATTCTAAACTCCAATGAATACAATCCCAGGATCCTCAGCTGTTCCTTGTATGTTAGACCTACCATTCCAGGGAACATCCGTGTGAATCTCCACTGGACACACTCCAGTGCCAGTATGCCCTTCCTGAGGTGTGGGGACCAAAACTGGACACAGTACTCCAAACGGGGCCTAACCATATAAAGTCTCAGTAGCATAACAGTGCTTTTACATTCCAACCCTCCTGAGATAAATACAATGTAACCTGTAAGTCCTGTACAATGTACAGCGTGTGCAGGTTACAATGTAACTTATACGCACTGTGCAATGTAGCCTGTATATCCTGTGCACTGTAACCTGTGCTCTCTGTGAAATGTAACATGTATCACCTTGTTCAATGTAACCTGTAACCACTTACAATGTAATCTGCACGGCCTGTACAATGTGACCTGTACATCCTGTGAAATGTAAACTGTGCACTCTGTGAAATATAATCTCTACGCCCTGTGCAATGTAACCTGTGCACTCTGAAATGTTGCCTGTAAACCTTGTACAATGTAACCTGTACCCCTGTACAATGTAACCTGTACCCCTGTACAATGTAACCTGTACACACCATGCAATGTAACTTGTGCACGCTGTACAATGTAACCATTTCCCTCTGTTTAATGTAACCAGTTTGCCCTGTACAATGTAATCTGTAAGCCGTGTACAATGTATCACGTACTCCCTGTACACCCTGTGTAATGTAATCTGTAGCCACAAGCAATTTAACCGGTACCCCCCATACAATGTAACCTGTAAACCTGCACAATATAACCTGTACGCCCTCTGCCATGTAACCTGTATGTCCTGTCCAATGTAACCTGTGCACTCTGTGAAATGTAACCTGTATATCTTATTCAATGTAACCAGTATCCCTGTACAATGTAACCTGTATACCATGTACAATGTAACCAATACACCCTGTACAATGCAAACTGTGTGGCGTGTGCAATGTAACGTGTTCACCATGTACAATGTCACCTGTATGCCCTGTGCAATGTTCCCTGTACTCCTTGTGAATTGTAACCTGCACACCTGGTGCAATATAACCAGTGTGCCCTGTACAATGTAAACTGTACATAATGTGCAATGTAACCAGTACACCCTGTACAATGCAAACTGTGCGGCATGTGCAATGTAATGTGTTCACCATGTGCAATGTTACCTGTGTGTCCTGTACAATGTAACCTGTATGCCTTGTACAATGTAACCTGTACACCCTGTACAATGTAACCAGTGCACTCTGTACCATGTAATCTGTATGTCCTGTACAATGTAACATGTACAGCCTGTGCAATATAACCTGTATGCCCTGTGCAATATAACCTGTACACCCTGTACAATGTAACCAGTACACACTGTGCAATATAACCTGTACACCCTGTGCAATGTAACCAGTACACCCTGTCAAAGTAACCTGTCCACCCTTTACAATGTTACCTGTACACTCTGTACAATGTCACCTGTATGCCGTGTGCAATGTACCCTGTACTCATTGTGAATTGTAACCTGCACACCTGGTGCAATATAAACAGTGTGCCCTGTACAATGTAAACTGTACATAATGCGCAATGTAACCTGTACACCCTATGCAATGTATCATTTACTCCCTGTGCAATGTAACCATTTCCCTCTGTACAGGGCGAACAGGTTACATTGTACAGGGCATACAGATAACATTGCACACGGCAAACATGTTACATTGTACAGGGCATACAGGTAACATTGCACATGGTGAACACGTTACATTGTACAATGTAACCTGTACACTGTGTACAATGTCACCTGTATGCCCTGTGCAATGTAACATGTTTGCCGTGTGCAATGTTATCTGTATGCCCTGTACAATGTAACCTGCACGCCCTGTACAATGTAACCTGTGCACCCTGTACAATGTAACCTGTATGCCGTGTAAAATGTATTATGCACTTCCTGAGTAATGTAACGTGTACACCCTGTACAATGTAACCTGTGTGCCTTGTACAATGTAACCAGTACACCCTGTGCCATGTAACCTCTATGCCCTGTACAATGTAACCTGTACGCCCTTTACAATTTAACCTGTACACCACACAATGTAACCTGTACACCCTGTGCAATGTAACCAGTGCCCCTGTACAATATAAGCTGCACGCCCTGTACAATGTAACCTGTATGCTCTATACAATGTAACCTGTACACCATGTGTAATGTAACCTGTACACCCTGTGCAATGTAACTGTGCACCCTGTCAATGTACCTTGTACACCCTTTACAATGTAACCTGTACACCCTGTGCAATGTAACCTGTAAGTTGTGTAAAATGTGTCATATACTCTCTACATAATGTAACCTGTGCACTTTGTACAATGTAACCTGTACGTCCTGTACATTGTAACCTGTATGTCCTGTGCAATGTAACCTGTGCACTTTCTAAAATGTAACCTGTATACCTTGTTCAATGTAACCAGTACCCCTGTGCAATGTTCCCTGTACTCCTTGTGAATTGTAATCAGTACACCCTGTACAATGCAAACTGTGCGACATGTGCAATGTAATGTGTTCACTGTGTGCAATGTTACCTGCATGCTCTGTAGAATGCAAGCTGTACACCGTGTGTAATGTAACTGTGCACCCTGTCAATGTATATTGTACACACTTTACAATGTTAGCTGTACTCCCTGTGCAATGTAACCTGTAAGCTGTGTAAAATGTATCATGTATTCACTGTACAATGCAACCTGTACAATGTAATCTGTACACCGTGTACTATGTAACCTGTATATCCTGTGCAATGTAATGTGTACACCCTGTACAATGTGACCTGCATGGTCTGTACAATGTCACCTGTACACCCTATGTAAAGTAACCTGTACACCCTGTACAATGTTACCTGTACACCCTGTGCAATTTAACCTCTACACCCTGTGTAATGTAACCTGTAAGCCATGTGAAATGTAACCTGTGCACCCAGTCAATGTAACATGAACACCGTTTACAATGTAACCTATACACCCTGTGCAATGTACCCTGTGCACCATGAGCAATTTAACCTGTATATGTAAAATATATCATGTACCCCCCTCACAATGTAACCTGCGCACTTTGTACAATGTAACCTGTACACCCTGTGCAATGTAACCTGTGCACCATGAGCAATTTAACCTGTATATGTAAAATATATCATGTACCCCCCTCACAATGTAACCTGTGCACTTTGTACAATGTAACCTGTACACCCTGTACAAAGTAACCTGTACACCCTGTACAGTGTAATCTGTATGTTGTGTACAATGTTACCTGTCCACGCTGTACAATATAGCCTGTATGCCTTGTGCAATGTAACCTATACACCCTGTGCAATGTAACCTGTATGCAATGCACAATGTATCATGTACTGCCTGTACAATGTAACAATTTCCCTCTGTACACTGTAACCTGTTTGCCATGTACAATGTAACTTGTATACTTTGTGTAATGTAACCTGTACGCCATGTGCAATGTATCATGTACTCCCGGTACAATATTACCTGTAAACCCTGTACAATGTAATCTGTAGCCACGAACAATTTAACCAGTAATCCCTGTACAATATAACCTGTATACCTGCCCAATGTAACCTGTACACCCTATGCCATGTAACCTGTATGTCCTGTCCAATGTAACCTGTATATCTTATTCAATGTAATTATTATCCCTGTACAATGTAACCTGTATACCCTGTACAATGAAAACTGTACGTATGTGCAATGTAACGTGTTCACCATGTGCAATGTAACCTGTACACCCTGTACACTGTAACCAGTGCACTCTGTACCATGTAACCTGTATGCCCTGCACGATGTAATGTGTACACCCCGTGCAATGTAACCTGTATGCGCTGTGCAATATAACCTGTACACCCTGTTCAATGTAACCTGTACACCCTGTGCAATATAACCTGCGCACCCTGTCAAAGTAATCTGTACACCCTTTACAATGTTACCTATACACTCTGTACAATGTCACCTGTATGCCCTATGCAATGTTCCCTGTACTCCTCATGAATTGTAACCAGTTCACCCTGTATAATGCAAACTGTGTGGCATGTGCAATGTAATGTGTTCACCATGTGCAATGTTACCTGTATGATCTGTACAATGTAAGCTGTACACCCTGTACAATGTAACCTGTACACCGTGTGTAATGTAACTGTGCACCCTGTCAATGTATCTTGTACACCCTTTACAATGTAACCTATGCACCCTGTGCAATGTAACCTGTAAGCTGTGTAAAATCTATCATGTACTCCCTGTACAATCCAACCTGTGCACTGTGTACAATGTAACCTGTACACCCTGTACATTGTAACCTGTACACCCTGTACAATGTAACCTGTATGTCCTGTGCAATATGATCTGTGCACTCTGTGAATGTAACCTGTATACTTTGTTCAATGTAACCAGTACCCCTGTACAATGTAACCTGTACACCCTGTACAATGTCACCTGTCTGTCCTGTACAATGTCACCTGCATGCCCTGTGCAATGTAACCTGTACGCCCTATGCAACCTGTACAATGTAATCTGTACACCGTGTACAATGTAATCTGTAAATCCTGTGCAATGTAATGTGTACACCCTGTACAATGTGACCTGTATGCTCTGTACAATGTCACCTGTACACCCTGTGCAGTTTAACCTCTACACCCTGTGTAATGTAACCTGTATGCCCTGTGAAATGCAACCTGTGCACCCGGTCAATGTAACCTGAACACCCTTTACAATGTAACCTGTACACCCTGTGCAATGTACCCTGTGCAATTTAACTTGAATGTGTAAAATGTATCATGTACTTCCTGTACAATGTAACCTGTGCACTTTGTACAATGTAACCTGTACACCCTGTACAATGTAATCTGTATGTTGTGTACAATGTTACCTGTACACGCTGTATAATGTAACCTGTATGCGGTGCACAATGTATCATGTACTCCCTGTACAATGTAACCATTTCCCTCTGTACAATGTAACCTGTTTGCCATGTACAATGTAACCTGTATACCCTGTGTAATGTAACCTGTACACCATGTGCAATATAGCCTGTACACCCTGTGCAACATAACCTGTACACCCTGTGTAATGTAACCTGTATGCCGTGTACAATGTATCATGTACTCCCTGTACAATGTAACCTGTTTGCATGTACAATGTAACCTGTATACCCTGTGTAATGTAACCTGTATGCCATGTGCAATATAGCCTGTACACCATGTGTAGTGTATCATGTACTCCCTGTACAATGTAACCTGTACACTCTGTACAATGTAACCTGTAATCCTACACAATGTAACCTCTACACCCCGTGCAATGTAACCTGCATGCTGTCTGCCATGTAACCTGTATGCCCTGCCTAATGTAACATGTAAATCTTATTCAATGTAACCAGTATCCCTGTACAATGTAACCTGTATACCCTGCACAATGTAACCAATACACCCTGTACAATGCAAACTGTGCGGCATGTGCAATGTAACATGTTCACCATGTACAATGTTACCTGCATGCTCTGCACAATGTAACCTGTACACCTTGTGTAATGTAACCTGTATGCCATGTAACCAGTGCACTCTGTACCATGTAACCTGTATGCCCTGTACAATGTAATATGTACAGCCTGTGCAATGTAACCTGTATGCCCTGTGCAATATAACCTGTACACCCAGTGCAATATAACCAGTACACCCTGTGCAATATAACCTGTATGCCCTGTACAATGTAACCAGTACACCCTGTGCAATGTAACCTGTACACCCTGTGCAATATAACCTGCGCACCCTGTCAAAGTATTCTGTACACCCTTTACAATGTTACCTATACACTCTGTACAATGTCACCTGTATGCCCTGTGCAATGTTCCCTGTACTCCTCGTGAATTGTAACCAGTACACCCTGTATAATGCAAACTGTGTGGCATGTGCAATGTAACGTGTTCACCATGTGCAATGTTACCTGTATGGTCTGTACAATGTAAGCTGTACACCCTGTACAATGTAACCTGTACACTGTGTGTAATGTAACTGTGCACCCTGTCAATGTATCTTGCACACCCTTTACAATGTAACCTGTCCACCCTGTGCAATGTAAACGGTAAGCTGTGTAAAATGTATCATGTACAATGCAACCTGTACAATGTAATCTGTAGGTTCTGTGCAATGTAACCTGTGTACTCTGTGAACAGTGTAACCTGTATACCATGGTCAATGTAACCAGTACCCCTGAACAATGTAACCTGTCTGTCCTGTACAATGTCACCTGCACGCCCTGTGCAATATAATCTTTACACCGTGTACTATGTAACCTGTAAATCCTGTGCAATGTAATGCGTACACCCTGTACAATGTCACCTGTACACCCTGTGTTATGTAACCTGCACGCCCTGTACAATGTTACCTGTACACCCTGTACAATTTAACCTCTACACCCTGTGTAATGTAACCTGTATGCCCTGTGAAATGCAACCTGTGCACCCGGTCAATGTAGCCAGTACACCCTGTGCAATATAACCTGCGCACCCTGTCAAAGTAATCTGTACACCCTTTACAATGTTACCTATACACTCTGTACAATGTCACCTGTATGCCCTGTGCAATGTTCCCTGTACTCCTCGTGAATTGTAACCAGTACACCCTGTATAATGCAAACTGTGCGACATGTGCAATGTAATGTGTTCACCATGTGCAATGTTACCTGTATGATCTGTACAATGTAAGCTGTACACCCTGTACAATGTAACCTGTACACCGTGTGTAATGTAACTGTGCACCCTGTCAATGTATCTTGTACACCCTTTACAATGTAACCTGTACACCCTGTGCAATGTAAACGGTAAGCTGTGTAAAATGTATCATGTACTCCCTGTAAAATGCAACCTGTGCACTTTGTACAATGTAACCTGTACACCCTGTACATTGTAACCTGTACACCCTGTACAATGTAACCTGTATACCCTGCAAGATTGAACATGTTCACCCTGCACATTGAAGCCAGTGTGCCCTGCACAATGTAACCTGTACACCCTGTGCAAAGTAGCCTGTATGCCCTGTGCATTGTACCCTGTACACCCTGTGCAATGTACCCTGTGCACCCTGTCAATGTGACCTTTACACCCTGTGTAATTTAACTTGTATGCCATGTGTAATGTAACCTGTACACCCTGTGCAATGTAACCTGTATGCCGTGTACAATGCATCGTGTACTCCCTGTACAATGTACCCAGTATGCCCTCTAGAATGTAACCAGTGCACTCTGTACAATGTAACCCGTATGCCCTGCACAATGTTACCTGTGCACCCTATCAATGTAACCACTACACCCTGTTAAATATAGCCTGTACACTCTGTGTAATTTAACCTGTATGCCCTGTACAGTGTAATCTATACACCCTGTGAAATGTAACCTGTACGCCCTGTGAAATGTAACCTGTACGCCCTGTGAAATGTAAGCTGTGCACCTTATACAATATAACCTGTATACCATGTACAATGTTAGCTGTACACTCTGTGCAATGTAACCTGTTCACGGTGTAAAATGTAACCTGTATGCCGTGTACAATGTAGCCTGTACATCCTGTGAAATGTAACCTGCATGCCTGAACAGTGTAACTTGTATGTCTTGTACAATATAACCTGTACACCCTGTGCAAAGTAACCTGTACACTCTGTTCAATGTCACCTGTATACCCTGTGCAATGTAACCTGTTTGCTGTGTACAATGTATCATGTACTCCCTGTACAATGTAACCTGTACACTCTGTTGAATGTAACCTGTACGTCCCTTACAATGTAACCTGTACGTCTTGTACAATGTAACCTGTCCACTCTGTGAAATGTAACCCACACACTCTGTACAATGTAACCTGTACACTCTGTAGAATGTAACCTGTATGCCCTTTACAATGTAACCTGTACGCCCTGTGCAATATTACCTATGCAACCTGTACAATGTAATCTGTACACCGTGTACAATGCAACCTGTACACCCTGTGCAATTTAACCTCTACACCCTGTGTAATGTAACCTGTATGCCCTGTGAAATGTAACCTGCGCACCCTGTCAATCTAACCTCTACACCTTGTACAATGTAACCTGAATGTCGTGTACAATGTAACCTGTGCACCCTGTCAATCTAACCTCTACACCCTGTACAATGTAACCTGTATGCTATGTGCAATACAACCAGTGCACCCTGTATAATGTAACCTGTACACTCTGTACAAAGTAGCCTGTATGGCCTGCACAATGTAACCTATACACCCTGTGCAATGTAGCCTGTGCACCCTGTCAATGTAACCTGTACACTCTGTGTAATTTATTCTGTACGCCATGTGCAATGTAACCCTCACACCCTGCAGAATGTAACTTGTGCATCCTGTACACTGTAACCTGTATGCCGTGTAAAATGTATCATGTACTCCCTGTACAATGTAACCAGTGAACCCTGTTAAATATAGCCTGTACAGCATGTATAATGTAACTTGTACACCCTGTGAAATGTAACCTGTACACTTTGTGAAATGTAACCTGTGCGCCTTGTACAATATAACCTGTACGCCATGTACAATGTTAACTGTACACTCTGTGCAATGTAACCTGTGCACCATGTCAAAGTAACCTGTACACCCTGTACAATGTAACCTGTACACCCGTGTAATGTGACCTGTATGCTGTGTACAATGTTACCTGTACACCCTGTACAATTTAACCTCTACATCCTGTGTAATGTAACCGGTATGCCCTGTGAACTGTAACCTGTGCACCCGGTCAATGTAACCTGTACACTCTTTATAATGTAACCTGTACACCATGTGCAATGTAACCTGTACACCATGAGCAATGTAACCTGTACACCCTGTACAATGTAACCTGAATGTCGCGTACAATATAAACTGTGCACCCTGTCAATGTAACCTCTACACCCTGTACAACGTAACCTGTACACTCTGTGCAAAGTAGCCTGTATGCCCTGTACAATGTAACCTATACACCCTGTGCAATGTAGCTTGTGCACCCTGTCAATGTAACCTGTATACCCTGTGTAATTTAACCTGTACGTCGTGTAAAATGTATCATGTATTCCCTGTACAATGTAACCAGTGCATCCTGTTAAATATAGCTTGTACAGCCTGGATAATGTAACCTGCACACCCTGTGAAATGTAACCTGTGCACCTTGTACAATATAACCTGTACGCCATGTACAATATTAACTTTACACTCTGTGCAATGTAATCTGTGCACCATGTCAAAGTAACCTGTACACCCTGTACAATGTAACTTATACACCCTGTGTAATGTGACCTGTATGCTGTGTACAATGTTACCTGTACATCCTGTACAATGTAATCTGCACACACAGTACAATGTAACCTGTATGCCCTGTACAATGTAACCTGTACACCCTGTACAATGTAACCTGTGCACCTTATCAATGTTACCTCTACACCCTGTTAAATCTAGCCTGTACACCCTGTGTAATGTAACCTGTACATCCTGTACAATGTAATCCGTACACCCTGTGCAATGTAACCTGTATGTCCTGTGCAATGTAACCTCTAACCCTGTGTAATGTAACCTGTATGTCCTGTGCAATGTAACCTCTAACCCTGTGTAATGTAACCTGTATGCCCTGTGAAATGCAACCTGTGCACCCAACCAATGTAACCTGTACACCCTTTACAATGTAACCTGTACACCATGTGCAATGTAACCTGTACATCCTATACAGTGTAATCTGTATGTCGTGTACAATGTTATCTGTACACGCTGTACAATGTAGCCTGTATGCATGTGCAATGTAGCCTGTACACCCTGTACAATGTAATCTGTATGCGGTGCACAATGTATCATGCACTCCCTGTACAATGTAACAATTTCCCTCTGTACAATGTAACCTGCTTGCCACATACAATGTAACCTGTGTACCTCGTGTAATGTAACCTGTACGCCATGTGCAATATAGCCTGGACACCCTGTGCAATGTAACCTGTATGACTTGTACAATGTATCATGTACTCCCTGTTCAATGTAACCTGTGCACCTTGTACAATGTAACCAGTGCACGCTGTGCAGAGTGTACAGGTCACATTATACAATCCATACAGGTTACATTGCACAGGGTGTACTGGTTACATTGTACAATGGAACCTTTATACCCTTTACAGTATAACATGTACACCCTGTGAAATGTAACCGGTGCACTCTGTGAACTGTAACCTGTACACCCTGTACAATGTAACAGGTATGCCGTGTACAATGCATCATGTGCTCCCTGTACAATGTAACCTGTACACTCTGTAAAATGTAACCAATACACTCTGTACAATGTAACCACTACACTCTGTACAATGTAACCTGTATGCCCTGTACAATATAAAATGTTCACCCTGTACAGTGTACCCTGAATGTCGTGTACAATGAAACCTGTGCACCCTGTCAATGTAACCTCTACACCCTGTACAATGTAACCTGTACGCCATGTGCAACGTAACCTGTACACCCTGTACAATGTAACCTGTACACTCTGTACAGGGCATACAGGTTAAATTACACAATGTAACCTGTACACTCTGTGCAATGTACCCTGTGCACCCTGTCAATGTAACCTGTACACCCTGTGTAATTTAACCTGTACACCCTGTGCAATGTAACCTGTATGCTGTGTAAAATGTATCATGTACTCCCTGTAAAATGTAACCATTGCACCCTGTTAAATGTAACCTGTACACCCTGTGAAATGTAACCTGTGCGCCTTGTACAATATAACCTATACACCATGTACAATGTTAAATGTACACTCTGTGCAATGTAACCTGTGCTCCATGTCAAAGTAACCTGTACTCCCTGTGTAAGGTAACCTGTATGCTGTGTACAATGTTACCTGTATACCCTGTACAATGCAACCTGTACATACTGTACAATGTTACCTGTATACCCTGCACAATGTAACCTGTACACCCTGTGCAATGTAACCTTTATACCCAGTGTAATTTAACCTGTACGCCATGTGCAATGTAACCTGTACACCCTGTGTAATGTAACCTACACACCCTGTGTAATGTGACCTGTATGCTATGTACAATGTTACCTGTATACCCTGTACAATATAACCTGTACACTATACAATGTTACCCATATGCCCTGCACAATGTAACCTGCACACCCTGTCAATGTAACCTGTACACCCTGTGTAATTTAACCTGTCCACCCTGTACAATGTAACCTGTACACTCTATACAGGGGCAACAGGTTACATTGTACAGAGGGAAATTGTTACATTGTACAGAGTGTACAGGTTACATTATACAGGGTGTACAGGTTACATTGTACAGGATATGCAGGTTACTATGTACAGGGCATACAGGTTATTTTGTACAGGGTGCATAAGTTACATTGTGTAGGATGTAAAGGTTACATTGCACAGACAGTACATGATACATTGTACACGGCATACCGGTTACATTGTGAAATGTAACCTCCACGCCCTGTTCAATGTAACCTGTGTGCCCTGTACAATGTATCATGTACTCTCTGTACAATGTAACCTTTACACCCTACACAATGTAACTTGTGCACCCTGTACTAAATAACCTGTATGCCCTGTACATAGTAACCTGTACACCCTGTACAATGTAACCTGTACACCCTGTATAATGTAACCTGTACACTCTGTACAATGTAACCTGTACGCCCTGTGTGAAGTAACCTGTACATCCTGTGTAATGTAACCTGTATGCCCTGTAGAATGTACCCTCTGCACTTTGTACATTGTAACCTGTACACCCTGTACAATGTAATCTGTTCACCCTGTACAAAGTAACCTGTACATCATGTACAATGTAGCCTGTGCACCCTGTACAATGTAACCATTTCTCACTTTGTGCAATGTAACCTCTAAGCCCTGTTCAAAGTGCACAAGTTACATTGTACAGGGCGTACAGGTTACATTGTACAGAGGGAAATGATTACATTGTACAGGGAGTACATGATACATTGTACACGGCATACAGGTTACATTACACAGGGTGAACAAGTAACATTGCGCAGAGTGTACATGTTACACTGTACATGGCAAGCAGGTTACATTGCACGGGGCATATAAGTGACATTGTACAAAGCATACAGTTAACATTGCGCAGGGTGTACAGATTACATTGTACAGAGGGAAATTGTTAGATTGTACAGAGTGTACAGGTTACATTATACAGGGTGCACAAGTTACGTTGTACAAGGTGTGCAGGTTATATTGTACAGGGTGCACAAGTTACATTGTACAGAGAATACATGATACATTGTAGACGGCATACCGGTTACATTGTGAAATGTAACCTCTATGCTCTGTTCAATGTAACTTGTGTGCCGTGTACAATTATGTACTCTCTGTACAATGTAACCTGTACATGCTATGAAATGTAACCTGTACACCCTGTGAAATGTAACCTGTACACTCTGTACAATGTCACCTGTACACTCTGTACAATGTAGCCTGTACACCCTGTGAAATGTAGCCAGTGCCCTCTGTGAAGTGTAACCTGTACACCCTGTGAAATGTAACCTGCACACATTTACAACTTAACCTGTACACCCTGTACAATTTAACCTGTATACCCTGTGCAATGTAACCTGTGTGCCCTGTGTAATGTAACCTGTACGTCCTGTACAATGTAACCTGTACACCCTGTGAAGTGTAACCTGTACAACCTGTTCAATTTAACCAATACCCCTTTACAATGTAACCTGCACGTCCTGTGCATTGTAACCTGTGCACTCTGTATAATGTAACCTGTAAACCTTTTACAATATAACCTGTACACTTTGTGCAACGTAACCAGTACACCCTTTACAATGTAACCTGTACATCCTGTACAATGTAGTCTATGCACCCTGTACAACGTAACCATTTCCCTCTGTACAATGTAACCTGTTCGCCCTGTACAATGTAACCTGTATGCCCTGTGCAATGTAAACTCTAAGCTGTGTAAAATGTATCATGTGCATCCTGTACAATATAACCTGTGTACCCTGTGTAATGTAACCTGTACACCCTGTACAATGTAACCATTTATCTCTGTACAGGGCATACAGGTTACATTTCACAAAGTAACCAGTGCATTCTGTACAATGTAGCCTATACACCCTGTACAATGTAGCCTATACACCCTGTACAATGTAACCTCTTACACTCTGTACAATGTAACCTGAACACCTCATGCAGTGAAACCTGTACACCCTGTCACTCTCTCAGTGCAGCTGGTAAGGGCTGTTTGGCAGTGGCTGCTTGAAGGCTCGGTGACATTTGTTTAACAGTTTAAATTTCAAATTAAAAAAAAAAGCACGGAGCGGACCCGGAAGCTGGTGTAGCGCAAACTTTCCTAGGTAAGGTTTTCCTATAAAGGTGCGCAGGAGAGGACAATTCGGTGACTTTTACTCTAGTGATGGAGAGGGATAAGTGAGCACTACAGGGCAAGAGTTATAGCTGGGGGCAGGGAAATTATGATGCGGTGAGGCATGACTTAGGATGTGTGGCTTGGAAAAGTAGGCTTCAAGGGAAGGGTGCAATCGATATGTGGAGCTTGTTCAAGGAGCAATTATTGAGTGTTCTTGATAAGTATGTACCTGTCAGGCAGGGAGGAAAGGGTCGTGTGAGGGAGCCGTGGTTTAATAAGGAATTGGAATCCCTTGTTAAAGGGAAGAGGGCGGCCTATGTAAAGATGAGGCATGAAGGTTCAATTGGGGTGATTGAGAGTTATAAGGTAGCCAGGAAGGATTTAAAGAGAGAGCTAAGAGCAGCAAGGAGGGGACATGAAAAGTCCTTGGTTGGTAGGATTAGGGAAAACCTAAAGGCTTTCCAAAGGTATGTCAGGAATAAAAGAATGACTAGAGTAGGAATAGGCCCAGTCAAGGATAGTAGTGGGAAGTTGCGTGTGGAGGCTGAAGAGATTGGGGAGACAATGAATGAATACTTTTCGTCAGTATTCACTCAGGAACAGGACATTGCTGCCGATGTGAATATTGAGTCACAATTAATTAGAATGGATGGCTTTGAGGTATGTAGGGAAGAGGTGTTGGAAATTCTGGAAAGGGTGAAAATAGATAAGTCCCCTGGGCCTGATGGCATTTATCCTAGGATTCTCTGGGAAGCAAGGGAGGAGATTGCAGAGCCATTGGCCTTGATTTTTATGTCCTCGTTGTCTACAGGAATAGTGCCAGAAGACTGGAGGATGGCAAATGTGGTTCCCTTGTTCAAGAAGGGGAGTAGGGATAACCCTAGTAACTATAGGCCAGTGAGTCTCACTTCTGTTGTGGGCAAAGTCTTAGAGAGAATTGTAAGGGATAGGATTTAAGAACATCTGGATAGGAATAATGTAATCAAGGATAGTCAGCATGGTTTTGTGAAGGGCAGGTGCCTCACAAACCTTATTGAATTCTTTGAGAAGGTGACTAAGGAGGTGGACGAGGGTAAGGTGGTAGATGTGGTGTATATGGATTTTAGCAAGGCATTTGATAAGGTTCCCCATGGTAGGCTACTATAAAAAATACAGAGGTATGGCATTGAGGGTGAGTTGGAGGTTTGGATTAGGAATTGGCTGGCTGGAAGAAGACAGAGGGTAATAGTTGATGGTAAAGGATCATCTTGGAGTGCAGTTACCAGCGGTGTTCCGCAAGGATCTGTTTTGGGACCATTGCTGTTTGTCATTTTTATAAATGACCTGGAGGAGGGGCTAGAAGGTTGGGTGAGCAAGTTTGCGGATGATACGAAAGTCGGTGGAGTTGTTGACAGTGAGGAAGGATGTGGCAGGTTACAGCGGGATATAGATAAGCTGCAGAGCTGGGCAGAAAGGTGGCAAATGGAGTTCAATGAGGTAAGTGTGAAGTGATTCACTTTGGTAAGAATAACAAGAAGATGGAGTACTGGGCTAATGGCCGGATACTTGGTAGTGTGGATGAGCAGAGGGATCTTGGTGTCCATGTACACAGATCTCTGAAAGTTGCCACCCAGGTAAAAAGTGCTATGAAAAAGGCATATGGTGTACTGGCTTTTATTGGTAGAGGAATTGTGTTCCGGAGTCCTGAGGTCATGTTGCAGTTGTATAAGACTCTGGTGCGGCAGCATCTGGAGTATTGTGTGCAGTTTTGGTTGCCATACTATAGGAAGGATGTGGAGGCACTGGAACGGGTGCAGAGGAGGTTTACCAGGATGTTACCTGGTATGGTAGGAAGATCGTATGAGGAAAGGCTGAGGCACTTGGGGCTGTTTTCATTGGAGAAAAGAAGGTTTAGGGGTGACTTGATAGAGGTGTATAAAATGATTAGGGGTTTAGATAGGGTTGACCATGAGAACCTTTTTCCACATATAGAGTCAGTAATTACGAGGGGGCATTGCTTTAAATTAAGGAGTGGTAGGTATAGGACAGATGTTAGGGGTAGATTCTTTACTCAGCGGGTTGTGAGTTCATGGAATGCCCTGCCAGTGACAGTGGTGGACTCTCCCTCTTTATGGGCATTTAAACGGGCACTGGATAGACATATGGAGGATAGTGGGCTAGTGTAGGTTAGGTGGGCTTGGATCGGTGCTACATCGAGGGCCAAAGGGCCTGTACTGCGCTGTATTTTTCTATGTTCTATGTTCTACAATGTAACCAGTGCATTCTGTACAATGTAACCTGTACACCCTGTACAATGTAACCTGTGCACTCTGTGAAATGTAACCTGTGCACTCTGTGAAATGTAACCTGTATATCTTCTCCATTGTAACCAGACCATCCTGTACAATGTAACCCATACACTCTGTACAATGTAACATGTACGCCATGTACAATGTCAGCTGTACACCCTGTGCAACATAACCTGTACCCCCTGTACAATGTAACCAGTACACTTTGTGCAATGTAACCTGTATGCCCTGTACAATGTAACCTGCACGCCCTGTGTAATGTAACCTATACACCCTGTGTAAAGTAACCTTTGCACCCTGTACAATGTAGCCTGTACACCCTGCACAAAGTAACCTGTACATCCTGTACAATGTAGCCTGTACACCCTGTACAATGTTACCTGTACACCCTGTAAAATGTAACCATTTCTCTCTGTGCAATGTAATCTGTACACCATGTACAAAGTAACCAATACCCCCGTGCAATGTAACCTGTACACCCTTAACAATATAACCAGTGCATTCTGTACAATGTAGCCTGTGGACCCTGTTAAATGTAACCAGTGCCCTCTGTGAAGTGTAACCTGTACACCCTGTACAATGTAACCAGTTCACCCTGTACAATGTAACCTGTGCACTTTGTACATTGTAGCCTGTACACCCTGTACAATGTAACCAGTTCACCCTGTACAAAGTAACCTGTTCACCCTGTACAATGTAACCTGTTCACCCTGTACAAAGTAACCTGTACACCCTGTACAATGTAACCTGTTTACCCTGTACAAAGTAACCTGCACATCCTGTACAATGTAACCAGTTCACCCTGTACAAAGTAACCTGTACACCCTGTACAATGTAACCTGTTTACCCTGTACAAAGTAACCTGCACATCCTGTACAATGTAACCAGTTCACCCTGTACAAAGTAACCTGTACACCCTGTACAATGTAACCTGTTTACCCTGTACAAAGTAACCGGTACATCCTGTACAATGTAGCCTGTACACCCTGTACAATGTAACCTGTACACCCTGTAAAATGTAACCAGTGCATTCTGTACAATGTAACCTGTACACCCTATTCTATGTAACCTGTATACCCCCTACAAGGTAACCTGTACACCCTGTAGAATGTAGCCTGCATGCCCCTTACAATGTAATCTGTACGTTCTGTTCAATGTAACCTGTGCACTCTGTGAAATGTAACCCATACACTCTGTATAATGTAACCTGTACACCCTGTACAATGTAACCTGTATACCCTGTGTAATGTAACCTGTATACCCTGTGTAATGTGACCTGTATGCCCTGTGCAATGTCACCTCTGCACCCTGTCAATGTAACCTTAACACTCTGCACAATATAATCTATACACCCTGTGTAATGTAACCCACACACCCTTTACAATGTAACCTGTACACCCTGTACAATGTAACTTGTATGCTCTATAAAATGTAACCTGTACGCTCTATACAATGTAACCTTACACAGTGTGCAATGTAACCTGTGCATCATGTGCAATATAGGAGAAAGTGAGGATTCCTGAAGAAGGGCTCATGCCCAAAACGTCGGTTCTCCTGGTCCTTGGATGTTACCTGACCTGCTGCGCTTTTCCAGCAACACATTTTCATCCTGTGCAATATAACCTGTGCACCCCTTACAATGTAACTATTTCCCTCTGTACAATGTAACCTGTTCACCCTGTACAATGTAACCTGTACTTTCTGTACAGGGCAAATAGGTTACATTGCACAGGGTATACTGATTACATTGTACAGGGCATACAGGTTACATCATGCAATGTAACCTGTACACCCTGTGCAATGTAACCTGTGCACTCTGTGAAATGTAACCTCTACGCCCTGTTTAATGCAACTTGTATGCCGTGTACAATGTGTCATGTACTCCCTGTAACATTTAGACCCTACACAATGTAACTTGTACAATATTGCACCCTGGACAATATAACCTGTATGCCCTGTACATTGTAACCTGTACACCTTGTGCATTGTAACCAGTACACCCTGTATAATGTAACCATTTCTCTCTGTGCAATGTAACCTGTACTCCCTGTACAAATTAACTAGTACCCCTGTACAATGTAACAAGTGCATTCTGTATAATGTAACCTGTACACCCTGTGACATGTAACCTGTACACCCTGTAGAATGTAACCTGTACGCCCCTTACAGTGTAACCTATATGTCCTGTGCAATGTAACCTGTGTACTCTGTGAAATGTAATCCATACACTGTGTACAATATAACCTGTATGCCCTGTACAATGTAACCTGTACACCTGTACAATGTAACCTGTACACCCTGTGTAATGTGACCTGTACGCCTTGTGCAATGTAACCTCTACACCCTGTACAATATAACTTGTACTCCCTGTGTAATGTAACCTGCACACCCTTTACAATGTAACCTGTACACTTTGTGCAATGTAACCAGTACATCCTGTACAAAGTAACCTGTACACCCCATACAAAGTAGCCTGTACACCCTGGACAATATAACCATTTCCCTCTGTACAATGTAACCTGTTCACCCTTTACAATGTAACCTGTACACATTGCACAAAGTAACCTGTACACCCTGTACAATATAGTCTGTACATTCCGTACAATGTAATAATTTCCTCTGTACAATGTAACTTGGTCGCCCTGGATAATGTAAGCTGTATACCGTGTACAATGTATCATATACTCCCTGTACAATATAACCTTTACACCCTAAACAATGTAACTTGTGCACCTGTAAAATATAACCAGTATGTCCTGTAAATTGTAACCTGTACACCCTGTATAATGTAACCTGTACACCCTGTGTAATGTAACCTATATGCCATGCACAATGTAACTTGAATGCGGTGCACAATGTATCATGTACTCCCTGTACAATGTAACCATTTCCCTCTGTACAGGGCGGACAGTTTACGTTGTACAATGTCACCTGTGTGCCCTGTGCAATGTTAACTGTGCACCATGTCAAAATAACCTGTACACCCTGTACAATGTAACCTGTACACCCTGTGTAATTTAAGCTGTACGCTCTGTACAATGTCTCCTGTATACCCTGTGCAATGTAACCTGTTCACCGTGTACAATGTAACCTGTACACTCTGTGCAATGTAACCTGTATGCCATGTACAATGTAACCTGTAGACCCTGTGCAATGTAACCTCTAAAACGTGTACAATGTATCAAGTACTCCCTGTACAATGTAACCTGTACACCCTGTGAAATGTAACCTGTGCATTCTGTACAATGTAACCTGTACACCCTGTATAATGTAACCTGTTCGCTCTGTACAATGTCACTTGTATGCCCTGTGCAATGTAACCTGTTTGCCGTGTGCAATGTAACCTGTACTCTCTGCGCAACGTAACTTGTACACCCTGTGAAATGTAACCTGTATGCCGTGTACAATGTATCATGTACTCCCTGTACAATGTAACCATTTCCCTCTGTACAATATAAACTGTTAGCCCTGTACAATGTCACCTGTATGCCCTGTGCATTGTAACCTGTGTGCCTTGTGCAAGGTTAGCTGTACACTCTGTGCAATGTAACCTGTACACCCTGTGTAATGTAACCTGTACATCCTGTGTAATTTAAGCTGTACGCTCTGCACAATGTCTCCTGTATACCCTGTGCAATGTAACCTGTTCACCGTGTACAATGTAACCTATACACTCTGTGCAATGTAACCTGTATGCCGTGTACAATGTATCAAGTACTCCGTGTACAATGTAACCTGTACACCCTGTGAAATGTAACCTGTGCATTCTGTACAATGTAGCTAGTATGTCCTGTACAATGTAACCTGTACACTCTGTACAATGTAACCTGTAGACCCTGTACAATGTAACCTGTACACTCTGTACAATGTAACCTGTGCACTCTGTACAATGTAACCTGTAGACCCTGTACAATGTAACCTGTGCACTCTGTACACTGTAACCTCTAAGCCGTGTAAAATGTATCATGTACTCCCTGTACAATGTAACCTTTACACCCTGTTCAATGTAACCTCTATGCCCTATACAATGTAACCTCTATGCCCTGTACAATGTAACCTCTATGCCCTGTACAATGTAACCTCTATGCCCTATACAATGTAACCTCTATGCCCTGTACAATGTAACCTCTATGCCCTGTGCAATGTAACCTCTATGCCCTGTACAATGTAACCTCTATGCCCTGTGCAATGTAACCTCTATGCCCTGTACAATGTAACCTCTATGCCCTGTGCAATGTAACCTCTATGCCCTATACAATGTAACCTCTATGCCCTGTGCAATGTAACCTCTATGCCCTGTACAATGTAACCTCTATTCCCTGTACAATGTAACCTCTATGCCCTGTGCAATGTAACCTCTATGCCCTGTACAATGTAACCTCTATGCCCTGTGCAATGTAACCTCTATGCCCTGTACAATGTAACCTGTGCACTCTGTACAATGTAACCTCTATGCCCTGTACAATGTAACCTCTATGCCCTGTACAATGTAACCTGTGCACTCTGTACAATGTAACCTCTATGCCCTGTACAATGTAACCTCTATGCCCTGTACAATGTAACCTCTATGCCCTGTACAATGTATCATGTACATATTTATCTAAATCCTTCTGCTCCATATGATCTGCTTGTACATCTTGTAAAGAATGCATTTCCCAGTCCTTCAGTGCACATGACAGTCAATCAATCAATCAACCTTCCTCGCACCAAACCCCTCTCCCATCTGAGTCGACCGTGTGATCCATGCCATGTCACCGGTACTGGATCCCCTGCAGTGATCCTGTGCGAGGAGAGGTCTTCATGAGGTCAGAGCATGATTTCTGACCCTCCTCTCCCCCCAGGAGCTGTCCAGCTGATTGGTTATGACTGCAGTGACTGGTGGGCACAGCACAACCCCCTCCCAGTCCCCAGAGCAGGTCACCCACACTTCCTGCCCATCCCATAACCGCTCTCAATGCACTTGCAAGGCCGTTTGCTCTTCCTGACCTAGTATAACCTAAAATTCACCTCATTATTACTGGCAAAATAAAGCACAACACATTCATCATTTATATTTAATCAGTGTTTTGCAGAGAAAACCTGCCAAAATAAAAATGGCCTGAAAACTATGCCATTGAATTCTTTCCTTATTTTCTGTTCCACAGTTTGTTAATTGACCATTCAAGGTAACATTATTCATCATTTGACAAATGACTTGACATGACTCAGAGTTACTGCTCGAACAGTTGGGAGTGACTCATACATAAAGGGCACTTCAGAACAGGCAGGCAGGCAGCAGATAGTACAGGGAGTGGGGAGGACCACCTGAGGGTGTGAGTGTGTAAGGCTGGGACTGAGAGTGTGTCTGCAGGTGTGAGTGTGTAAGGCTGGGACAGAGAGCGTGTCTGAGGGTGTGAGTGTGTATGGCTGGGACGGAGAATGTGTTTGAGGGTGTAAGTGTGTAAGGCAGGGACTGAGAGTGTGTCTGAGGATGTGAGTGTGTAAGGCTGGAACAGAGAGTGTGTCTGAGGGTGTGAGTGTGTATGGCTGGGACGGAGAATGTGTCTGAGGGTGTAAGTGTGTAAGGCAGGGACTGAGAGTGTGTCTGAGGATGTGAGTGTGTAAGGCTGGAACAGAGAGTGTGTCTGAGGGTGTGAGTGTGTATGGTTGAGACGGAGAGTGTGTCTGCAGGTGTGAGTGTGTATGGCTGGGACGGAGAGTGTGTCTGCAGGTGTGAGTGTGTAAGGCTGGGACGGAGAGTGTGTCTGAGGATGTGAGTGTGTAAGGCTGGGACAGAAAGTGTGTCTGAGGGTGTGAGTGTGTAAGGCTGGGACTGAGAGTGTGTCTGCAGGTGTGAGTGTGTAAGGCTGGGACAGAGAGTGTGTCTGCAGGTGTGAGTGTGTAAGGCAGGGACTGAGAGTGTGTCTGAGGATGTGAGTGTGTAAGGCTTTGTACAGAGAGTGTGTCTGAGGGTGTGAGTGTGTATGGTTGAGACAGAGAGTGTGCCTGAGGGTGTGAGTGTGTATGGTTGAGACAGAGAGTGTGCCTGAGGGTGTGAGTGGGTATGGTTGGGACAGAGAGTGTGCCTGAGGGTGTGAGTGTGTAAGGCTGGGACGGAGAGTGTGTCTGCAGGTGTGAGTGTGTAAGGCTGGGACGGAGAGTGTGTCTGAGGGTGTGAGTGTGTAAGGCTGGGACGGAGAGTGTATCTGAGGGTGTGAGTGTGTAAGGCTGGGACGGAGAGTGTGTCTGAGGGTTTGAGTGTGTATGGCTGGGACAGAGTGTATCTGAGGGTGTGAGTGTGTAAGGCTGGGAAGGAGAGTGTGTCTGAGGATGTGAGTGTGTAAGGCTGGAACATAGAGTGTGTCTGAGGGTGTGAGTGTGTATGGTTGGGACGGAGAGTGTGTCTGAGGGTGTGCGTGTGTAAGGCTGGAACAGAGAGTGTGTCTGAGGGTGTGAGTGTGTAAGGCTGGGACAGAGAGTGTATCTGAGGGTTTGAGTGTTAATGGCTGGGGCAGGGAGTGTGTCTGAGGATGTGAGTGTGTAAGGCTGGAACAGAGAGTGTGTCTGAGGGTGTGAGTGTGTAAGGCTGGGAAGGAGAGTGTGTCTGAGGGTTTGAGTGTTAATGGCTGGGGCAGGGAGTGTGTCTGAGGATGTGAGTGTGTAAGGCTGGGACAGAGAGTGTGTCTGAGGGTTTGGGTGTGTAAGGCTGGGACGGAGAGTGTGTCTGAGGATGTGAGTGTGTAAGGCTGGAACAGAGAGTGTGTCTGAGGGTGTGAGTGTGTAAGGCTGGGACGGAGAGTGTGTCTGAGGATGTGAGTGTGTAAGGCTGGGACAGAGAGTGTGTCTGAGGGTTTGGGTGTGTAAGGCTGGGACGGAGAGTGTGTCTGAGGATGTGAGTGTGTATGGCTGGGACAGAGAGTGTGTCTGAGGATGTGAGTGTGTAAGGCTGGGACGGAGAGTGTGTCTGAGGATGTGAGTGTGTAAGGCTGGAACAGAGAGTGTGTCTGAGGATGTGAGTGTGTAAGGCTGGGACAGAGAGTGTGTCTGAGGGTTTGGGTGTGTAAGGCTGGGATGGAGAGTGTGTCTGAGGGTGTGAGTGTGTAAGGCTGGGAAGGAGAGTGTGGTCTGTGGGTTTGAGTGTATAAGGCTGAGACAGAGAGTGTATCTGAGGGTGTGAGTGTGTAAGGCTGGGACGGAGAGTGTGTCTGAGGGTATAATTGTGTATGGCTGGGGCAGAGTGTGGTCTGTGGGTTTGAGTGTGTAAGGCTGGGACGGAGAGTGTGTCTGAGGGTGTGAGTGTGTAAGGCTGGAACGGAGAGTGTGCCTGAGGGTTTGAGTGTGTAAGGCTAGGACGGAGAGTGTGCCTGAGGATGTGAGTGTGTAAGGCTGGGACGGAGAGTGTGTCTGAGGGCTTGAGTGTGTAAGGATGTGAGGGAGAGTGTACCTAAATGAGAGATTGTTCCAGAAAACTTGAGCTATCTGGAATTTTCCCAGTAGGCCGGTGGGTAGCTGATGAGAAAGGCAGTGCCCTCTGACCCTCCCACACCAAGCAGCATTGGCGATGGTGCTGGTTAATGCTTCCCTGGTAACAAGACCCCAAAGGAGAATTCAAGCCAATGAAAACTTTTGACCAATCAGTGTCTGTGACAGGGATTACACTCACAGTATTCTAACTACTAACTACCCACCCCACTCCCACCCCTCCATCCCCCTCACCCCGGGGCTTCCCAGGGTCCTGTGGAACCAGGGTGAGGGGAGGCGATGGTGGGTTACAGGATTTGGTTTATAAATTAGGGTTTGCAGGCAGAGGGTTAAAACGCAGTGATAGGATGGAAATGTGTGTGTGCGTGTGTGTGTCTGTGTTTGCGTGTGTATGTGTGTGTTTGTGTTAGCGTGTGTATGTTTGTGAGTGTGCCTGTGTGTAACTGAGGAATATGTATGTCACAGTTGTCTGTGTGTGAGTGTAACTGAAGAATATGTGTATCAGTGTTGTGTGTATCTGTGTGTGTGTGCAACTGAGGAATGTGAGTGTCACTGTGTGTGAGTGTGTGTTTCTGTATGTAAGTGTGTGAGTGTATGTGTGTGTGGTAAGTGTGAGTGTTTGCGTGTGAGTGTGTGTTTGTGAGCCTCTGTGCGTAAGAGTGAGTGTTTCTGTGCGTATATGTTCAGCTGGAGAATGGTTGGATGAAGGGCTTGTGCTCGAAACGTCGAATTCTCTATTCCTGAGATGCTGCCTGGCCTGCTGTGCTTTGACCAGCAACACATTTTCAGCTCTGATCTCCAGCATCTGCAGACCTCATTTTTTACTCGAAGATTTTAACCCACTGCGAATCCTCTTACAAGGATGCCTTCCTTGAAGAAGCTCTCTTCCTCCCCCTACAAGGATTTCAGTGAGTCCCTCCATCGCCCCTCCCCCTAGTCCCTCCTCCCTACCTTTTATCTTAGCCTGCTTGGCTACTCTCTCTCATTCCTGATGAAGGGCTTGTGCTCGAAACGTCGAATTCTCTGTTCCTGAGATGCTGCCTGGCCTGCTGTGCTTTGACCAGCAACACATTTTCAGCTGTGATCTCCAGCATCTGCAGACCTCATTTTTTACCTGGAGAAAGGTTGGGACAGACTTGAATGAGTTATATTACATCTTCTCATCCTTGGGGTTTTCTGCAAGGGTTCCAGTTTATGAGTCCCTCTCTCTGGTCAGAGATAAAGTGGGCCTGGAGGTTTGGAACAGGAGCAGGTCCCACATTGTTTACATGCAAATTTGTCTGACTCAAGCAGCACATTTCTTTTATTTTTTGTTGTTATAGTAACAATGGAACTGCGTCACGGTCACTTATCCTGCTCTTCATTTTAAAAAGAAATTCCCACACCGTTTACGTTCACGGGATGATTGTGTGGGAAGTACTGATCTCACCCACCCCCACAAATGTCCCAGCCATCCACCCCCCAGCCATTGCCTCAGGGTTACTGCTGGCAGCCTGAACATCTAACCCCCATGTTCAGTGGGAAATATTCCCTCAGCACCCATGAACATTTATTGGGAATGATCTCGCATCTCAAGGCAAATTGGTGTTTTACAGAAAACCTGCCCTTTACACTGAACCACACAATAAACTGAAAGAAACCATGGAATGTACAAGTCTGCCTTATCAAGACAGCACGGCTACAGCACAATATCATCAGCAGGCAATAGACTTGGATAAACCCTCAGGATGTACAGGAAAATAGAGAGTGCAAAAGAGCCAAAGAGAAACGCAGAGACAACGCAAAACCATTAGAAATGAATGGGTTAGGCGCTTTCAAAATTCACCCTAAGAAGACGTGTCTTCCTGAACCATTTTCTGCCAACTCGCTCCGATGTTGTTAAAGATTCGACCAAATTGACCTGGGCCTGGAGTTACCTATAGCCTGGAGTCCAACCGCAGCAAATTTGTCTGAGTCAAGCAACACTTATTTCTTTTATTGCTTTCTTTGTAATTGCAACAATGGAACTGCTTCACTTATCCTGCTCTCCATTTAAAAAAAAATTCTGAGGTTGTTTTAAAAAATGAATTCAAATTCTTAAATGATCACCTCGGGATTTGAAGTTATGTTGACTGGGATTATTTGTCCAGGAACGCATCCAAGTCACTACTGTACCCAGTAGTAATTTGGTCATGTTCCTGCACTAATAATAAATTGGAATAAAAGCCAGGACTAAGTAACCAAAGAAAGTCATTGGAACAACGGCAGAAAATGGCTTCTGGAGACATTGCTTTGTGTTTCTCAGAGGGAATGGGTTACAGGATTAAAGAGGTGTTTTTTATGTTAGGGTGTATTTTATACAGGGGTTCCTTGCAATGTAGAGACAGGAGGAGTCTGTGCCCTATCATTCAGCAAGATCATGATCTAATTCCATGCACCCACTTTATCCCCATAGCCCTTAAACATGATGTACAGAGTTCCATCAATCTCAGGTTAGTAATGAATAGTATGGTTCTTACAGGACTTGTCAGGGTAAATATTACCCCCCTCCCCCTTCATGGGAGAGGCTAGAACCAGAGGGTACAGTCTCAGAGTAAAAGGACGCCAATTGAAGACTGAGATGAGGAGGAATTTCTTCTTTCTAACTCCTCTTGCGCTATCTCGGGGCACACAGAGTCCTCGTGTTTGTTTAAGGCTGAGAGAGATTCTACATCTGTTGGGGTATCGAGGGTTACAGGGAAAGGGTAGGTAGGTGGCTGTGAGGAAGGTTAGATCAGCAATGATCCTGTTGAATGGTGGCACAGCCACGAGGGCCCAAGTGGCCTCCTCCTGTTCCTGTTTCCCACGGTGTTATTAGCTTCTAATGTTATTTGTTTGCAGAGAGAGATTTGAAATTTCTACCACATTTGTGTGTCTGAGTGGCTTTGCTCTTGAAATGCCTGGTTCTGACTCTAGACCTTGTCTCCTAGAGTCTCCTTTTTCCACCTGGAAATGGCTTCTCAAATTTATCGGTCTCCCTTAACGCCTTGGGGAACGTGGGCAGGGTTTTTGAAAGAGGGCAATTAATCTGGTTTGAGTAAAAAGTGAGGTCTGCAGATGCAGGAGATCAGAGCTGAAAATGTGTTGCTGGAAAAGCGCAGCAGGTTAGGCAGCATCCAAGGAGCAGGAAATTCAACGTTTCGGGCCAGAGCCCTTCATCAGGAATGAGGAGAGGGTGCCAGGCAGGCTAAGATAAAAGGTAGGGAGGAGGGACTTGGGGGAGGGGCGATGGAGATGTGATAGGTGGAAGGAGGTGAAGGTGAGGGTGATAGGCCGGAGTGGGGTGGGGGCGGAGAGGTACCTGGGGGGTGTAGTGAGAGAGGGACTCACTGAAATCTTTGTAGAGGGAAGAAGTCTTAGGAGAAAGTGAGGTCTGCAGAAACGTAGAATTTCCTGTTCCTTGGATGCTGCCTGACCTGCTGTGCTTTAACCAGCAACACATTTTCAGCAATTAATCTGGTTTGCTCTGGTTTCTGCCAAATTCATTCCATATCGCCAAATGCTTTCCACAATGAATGCTTACAATATGTTAAACGCTATGTCCGAACCCATACCTGTTCAGGGCTGGATATCACTCTGAACAATGAGAGAGACAATCAGATGATATGGTTTTGAAACAAAAACAGAAATTGCTGGAAAAACTCAGCAGGTCTGGCAGCATCTGTGGAGCTTTGACAAAAGGTCAGTCAGACTCGAAACGTCAGCTCTTTTCTCTCCTTACAGCTGCTGCCAGGCCTGCTGAGATTTTCCAGCATTTTCTCTGTTGGAGACAGAGTTAACGCCCAGCTGACCTTCTTCAGAACTTGGAGTTCTAGTTAAGGCCAGAATAGTGATCAGAGAAATGGCTGCATTTTGTACTATTGTTTGTTGCTCGTTCGCTTGCCAATCCCTAATTGCCCCAGGGGAGGTGATGGTGAGGTGTGCGCTTGAACTGCTGCAGCCCTTGTGGTGTAAGGAAGCCCCGTGTTCCGGGGTTCTGACCCAGCGACACTGAAGGAACAGCGATATATTTCCAAGTCAAGACAGTGAGTGGTTCGGAGGGGAACTTGCAAGGGAAGGTGTTCCCATGTATGTGCTGCCCTTGTCCTTCGGGATGTGGTTTTGGAAGGTGCTGTCTGAGGATGTTTGGTGAGTTTCTGCAGTGCAACGTATACTTGACGTGCTCTGCTGTTACTGAGTGTCGGTGAGGGAGAGATTTAATGCGGGAGATGGAAAGCTCTTCTTTGAATTAAACAGGAACTGTTCATGTGAGATGGGCAAAATTGCTAAGGCTGGCATTGATTGTCCATTCCTTGACTGCCTTTGGGAAGGTGTTGGTGTTGTCTTAGATCATGGTAGACCATAACGGATAAATTCAGAACAGAAATGAGGAGACGTTTCTTCAGCCAGAGGGTGGTGGGCCTGTGGAATTCATTGCCGCAGAGTGCAGTGGAGGCCGGGACGCTAAATGTCTTCAAGGCAGAGATTGATAAACTCTTGATGTCACAAGGAATTAAGGGCTACGGGGAGAATGCGGGTAAGTGGAGTTGAAATGCCCATCAGCCACGATTGAATGGCGAAGTGGACTCGATGGGCTGAATGGCCTTACTTCCACTCCTATGTCTTATGGTCTTATATGGTGAACCCACTGGCACACCGTATGTCTGGGAGATGGACGGGAGTTCCAGGAAATGGTGAAGGTGACTGGGCAGTCTGTGCCAGGGTATAGTTCAGGTATGCCGGGCAGTTCATTCCATTTTACTTCACCTTGGCATCTTCATAGTGGCTTGACACAACTGAGCTGCTTGCTAATTTATTTCAAAAGGTTAAGAGTGAATCGCATTGTTTATAATCTGGAGTCACATGTCCGTCAAAATTGGGAAAGGATTGTTCCCCTGACCAATAGAAACTCAACAGGTTTTTATGACAATTCAAGAGTTTCATGGGCACCATAGTAATTTGCAGAAGGATTGTGTTTAATGGTGTGAATGGACTGGGCATTCGGGGTGGTACATGTATTGGGAGGCAAGTGCTTGCAATGTACAACTCTGTGAATAAATATAAAACTGTTTAAGGACTGGCTCCAGTTTGATTCTTCACTTGGCTTTCTGCAATGGGATAACTAACAAGCGGGAGGTGATGGCCCAGTGATATTATCACTGCACTGTTGACCCAGGTAATGTTCTGGGGACCTGGGTTCAAATCCCACCAAGGAAGATAGTGGAATTTGAATTCAATAAAAATCTGGAATTAAAGGTTCTAATGATGACAATGAATCCATTCTTGATTGTTGGAAAACTGGTTCACTAATGCCCGTTAGGGAAGGAAGCTGCTTTTATTACCTGGTCTGGCCTACATGTGACTCCAGACTCACAGCAATGTGGTCGACTCTGGGCAATTAGGGATGGGCAATAAATGCTGTGCTAGACAGAGATGTCCACATCCCATGAATGAGTAAGAAAAAAAATGTAATAGCTATTTGAGCGTTCTTGGATCTAAAACATCAGATTAGACAATCAGGGCATCTCATCTGATAATTCTGCATGATGAGAGAGAGGAACTGGGGTGGCACGGTGGCTCAGTGGTTAGCACTGCTGCCTCACAGCGCCAGGGACCTGGGTTCAATTCCAGCCTTGGGTGACTGTCTGTGTGGAGTTTGCACGTTCTCCCCGTGTCTGTGTGGGTTTCCTCCGGGTGCTCCGGTTTCCTCCCACAATCCAAAGATGTGCAGGTCAGGTGCATTAGTCAGGGTGTAGAGTAATAGGGTAAGGAAATGAGTTTGGGTGGGATACTCTTCAGAGGGTCAGTGTAGACTTGTTGGGCCGAAGGGTCTGTTTCCACCTGGTTGGGATTCTAATTGGAGTGTCAGCTGAAATTATATTTCCCTGTCAAGGATTCAAGTGACAATCAAACTGAGTGTGTTCTAATAAAAACGCTCGCTGTTGTAACTATAATGCTTTGAGTTACAAAGACCTGGGTGTGTATCAAATGGAAGGGAGCAGGTCAACGGGATATTTGGAGGGTCAGGAGAATCAATATTGGGAAGGAGGATTGGCCTGTTTGGATTTGGAATATATTTCCTGCCTCCAGAGCAAGTAAAGAACCACTTGAGTTCCCAGAAACAATTCTTGTTTATTGTAAAAATTATTTCAAGGAAATGCCTTCATTTTCTTATCAGTTGATAGTGGTTCAAAGCCAGAATGAACAGGAAAACCCATGAGGAACATCGTTTATTCATCAATTTTGCATGAAATGGAACTTCCTGCAGTTTTCCCCTCAGTTGTGTTTTCCCTCGACAACTTGCGTTCAGCTCCTGAGCAGTTGCCGAGTGAGGGGTGGGCAACGTTTTACAGGTCGGACCTGTGGCCGTTCTGTGAACAGCCAGGGACCCTGACCATAATCTCCTCTTTTAGTCAGAAAAAAGCAAAATCACAGACTGCAACCTGACCTTACCCAAAATGGAGAAACAATCATCTTGTCACCGCAGAAGCAAAGATTCATAAATATATTTAGCACCTTTCCTAACCTCAAGAGGTCCCCATGTCCTCACAGCCAATGAAATATGTTTAAAATGTTGCCATTGTTGCAATCTAAGGCACACAGCAAGATCCCACATTCAAAACATGTCATTGCAACCAGGTAATTTGTTTTTTTTTAATGTTGGTTGGGGACGAAAGGACACTGTAATCTCTGAAAAATCTATTATGTGGCAAGGCTGCTCCCTGAAAGTGTATTTGAGCTGCTCATAAGTTCTCTTTAGTGCAGTATTTTAGGAGAAGGATGCCATTTTTGGGAAGAGTAAAATTGTTACTCGAAGCATAAACAGAAGTTGCTGGAAAAACTCAGCATGTCTGGCAGGATTTGTGGAGAGAAAGTAGAGTTAATGTTTCCTTCCTCAAAATTGTTACAGTTGTTTTCCTTTATTGGTCAGAGTATTGAGTACAGGAGTTGGGAGGTCATGTTGCGGCTGTACAGGACATTGGTTAGGCCACTGTTGGAATATTGCATGCAATTCTGGTCTCCTTCCTATCAGAAAGATAGGAAAAGATCAGAAAAGATTTACAAGGATGTTGCCAGGGTTGGAGGATCTGAGCTACAGGGAGAGGCTGAACAGGCTGGGGCTGTTTTCCCTGGAGTGTCAGAGGCTGAGGGGTGACCTTATAGAGGTTTATAAAATTATGAGGGGCATGGATAGGATAAATAGACAAAGTTTTTCCCTGGGGTCGGAGAGTCCAGAACTAGAGGGCATAGGTTTAGGGTGAGAGGGGAAAGATATAAAAGAGACTTGAGGGGCAGCTTTTCCACACAGAGGGTGGTACGTGTATGGAATGAACTGCCAGAGGATGTGGTGGGGGCTGGTACAATTACAATGTTTAAAAGGCATCGGGATGGGTATATGAATAGGAAGGGTTTGGAGGGATATGAGCCAAATGCTGACAAATGGGACTAGATTGAGTTGGGATATTTGGTCGGCATGGACGGGTTGGACCGAAGAGCATGTTCCCATGCGGTACATCTCTCTGACTCTGTGATATTGCTGATTGTTTGGGTTAAAGCTTGCTTATTTGGCCAAGTATCGATTGCGAGACCATTCCAGAGGCTGTTCTGCCATGAGATTCCGTCTCCTATCTGATCCAACTTGCCCCATTAAGTCCTTGCCTCGTGTCTACAATGTCGCTAGTGTCCAATTCCATCCACATCTCATTCCCCACCGTACTGAGGACACCTTGCCACTCAGCAAGACTGCTACCCCAGGGGCACGCCGCTGCCGTTCTCTCTACGCCTTCTTGTGCTATCCCAGGGGCACACCGCTGCCTTCTCTCTATCCCCTCTTAGGCTATGAACACCCCACCCGTTGCCCTTCCCCTAACCTCTGCACGCTCCTCTGCTTCCCTGCCCCACCCCTGACAGCCCCTCCTGCTTTAAGCAGGGCTCCCTTCACTGCCCCCCACAACCTCCCAGAAAGCACCCAAGGTATGGCCTGGCACCCCGTGCCTGCTCTGTCAGTTAGTAGGATCAGGGAGAAAGCGAGGGCTGCAGATGCTGAAGATCAGAGCCGAGAGAGTGTTGCTGGAAAAGCACAGCAGGTCAGGCATCATCTGAGGAGCAGGGGAATCGATTTCCTGATGAACTGCTTTCGGCTGAAACGTCGATTCTCCTGCTCCTCGGATGCTGCCTGACCTGCTGTGCTTTTCCAGTGCCACACTCTGGACTCATGACTCATCGCGCCAACTTTCCCACCCTTTTCCCAGTAACCCTCGACTCCCTGACTGATCAGGAATCTCTCTGTGTCAGCCTTAGCTACACACAAGGATTCTGACCCCACAGCGCTCTGTGGCAAGGAGTGCTGAAGGCTCAAACCCTCTGAGAGAGGAAATTCCTCCTCATCCCAGTTGTCAGTTGGCGCCCCTTCTACTCTGAGACTGTGCCCTTTAGTCGCAGACTTTCCTGTGAGGGGAAGCATCCTCTCAGACTCTCCCCTTGCATCACACTCAATGGTCTACATACCAACCCCCCCCAAGACTGCATTCCCCCCCAAACCTCTGGTTAATTATGATAAAGGACTGAGCAGGCCCCAGGCTGTGTGTTGGCAGCTCCCTGTGACTGGTTTCCCCTGTTTGCTGGTGCTGCCTCACTCCTGGTGTATCAGGGTATATCCCCTGACCGCAGCCGGCCTGAGTGTGACCGTAACCAAGCCCCCAGAGTGTGTACGGGCAGTGCCCATGCTGGATGGTACTGTGGTGTCTCCCTCCAGTGGATCAGAGAGGCACTGCAAGGGCAGAATAAATCCCAAAGCCATTGTCTGTTGGCGAGGCCTGTGTGTGACTAGTGCACGTGGAGCAAGAGATCTCACAAGGACCCGAGCCCCGTCTGTCAGTCAGTCTGGGTGGTGGTGGTGGGGGGGGTGGAAGACTGTGGGAGTACCAGGGGCCGGAAGGTGAGAGCATATCCCGACGTGGACTGTGAGGTTGGAGTTCAGTGCAGGGTTTGGGCACCATGATGGATTTAACAACAAGACAGGGGGGAGGGGGCTGGTCCAAGCTGGGGGTGTGAGGGGGTGGGTCAGAGCTGGGGGAGAGTGAGGGGGCGGGTCAGAATGGTGGGGGTGAGTGGGTGGGCCAGAGCTGGGGTGGAGTGAGGGGGTGGGTCAGAGTGAAGGGGAGTGAGGAGGTGGGTCAGTGCTGGGGGGTGTGAGGGGGTGAGTCAGTGCTGGGGATGTATGAGGGGGTGGGTCAGTGCTGGGGGGTGTGAGGGGGTGGGTCAGTGCTGGAGGGGAGTGAGGTTGTGGGTCAGAGCTGGGGAGAGTGCGGGAGTGGGTCAGTGCTGGAGGAGAGTGCGGGGGTGAGTCAGTGCTGGAGTGTAAGGGGGTGGGTCAGAGTTGGAGGAGAGTGAGAATCAAAACTGGGAGGCAGTGAGGGGGTGGGTAAGAGTTGGGGGTAGTGAGGGGGTGAATCAGAGCTGGGGGTTGGGGGGATGGGTCAGAGCTGGGGGAGGTTGAGGGGGTGGGTCAGAGCTGGGGGCAGTGAGGAGGTGGGTCAGAGCTGGTGGGGGTGAGGAGGTAGGTCAGAGCTGGTGGGGGGTGAGGGGGTGGGTCAGAACTGGGAGGGTGAGGGGTGGGTGAGGGTGTGGGTCAGAGCTGGAGGGGGTGATGGTTGTGGGTCAGAGCTGGGGTGGGGAGTGAGGGTTGAAGGGGTAACCATGGAGAGGAGCAGCGTTGATCTGCAAAAATGGCCGCCTCTTTCTCAACCGCAATCATGTGTTCAGTCACTCAAACGTGGGACTAAGGGAAGGGGCAGGCTGGGTCATCAGGCTGTGATTGAAGAGGATCTGACAGGAGGTAAGTGTTGGGAGAATGTTCCTGGGTGTTTGATCTCGGATTGAGAGCAAGTCACACAGATACAGGGTTTTGTTTCCTGCTGTTTGACCATGTCTCCTTTTGATCTCACCAGCAGCTGTCTCCATGTCTGCACGTGTGATGAATTTGTCAATATTGTCTGCAGCCTTCCCATATCCCTAATCTCCGTATATCCCTGCACTAAGATGTAGTATTCCTGAACAGGTGATGATGGCTCAGCTTTCACCAGCTGAGATGAATGTTAGTTATTTCGAGGCCATGTTAGCTGCACATATTCCATTTCGTTTTCTTTATTTGTTCACAGGATGAAGGTGTTGTTGCCTAGGCCAGTATTTATTCTCCATCCCGAATTGCCCAGGGGTCAGTTAAGAATCAATCAATTGCTGTGAGTCTGGAGTCACATATAGGCCAGACCAGGTAAGGATGGCAGTTTCCTTACCTAAAGGGAACAAGCGAACCAGACGGATTTTTCCCAACAATCGATTTATGGTCATCATTAGACCCTTTAATTCCAGATCCTTATTGCATTCAAACACCACCCTCTGCCACGGTGGGATTTGAACCCAGGTCCCCAAGACATTCTCTGGGTCTAGTGACAATGCTACTGGGCCATCAGCTTCTAGTGACTGAGTGGTGGTTCAGCTAATTACAAGCCCCTCATGGGCCCAGGACCCTGTTGAGTGTCCTAACATCAGCTGTCACCACCAGTGTGGCACTGTGAGTGTGCTGCACTGTCAGATATGCCGTTATTTGGATCCGACATTGAAAACAGAGGAGCTCCTCCCTTCCCTGAGGAACTGGTAGGGAACCCAGACCAGAAGAGCAGGGGAGATCCACCCGGTCAATATTTATCTCTTCATCCACATCACAGAAACAGTGTTCCTCATCATACGCTGTGCCGGGATTGACGTCCAGAGTCCTCGATGTGATGTCAGTGGCGAGCTCTTGGAAAGTACTTTGTTGTCTGTAAAACACAGACCAGAAGTCCTGAGGTTGTAGAAGGCGCTATGGGAATGCAAGATTATGTGGGAATATATGGCAATCCCACTGAATGCAAGGCACTTACATCACGAGCAACCTCACCCTGTTTTTGTGTTCTGTCACCCAGAATATGGCCTTTTCTCATTAAAACCCTTGGTTTGAAGTGTCGAGGATTACTGAGGAAGACTGCAGTCATGCTTTCTTGTAAAGCACTGGATCATGTCACAAACCACTAACGTCATATGTGTTAGGCTTCTACTGAATTCCACGCTTGCTCCTGAAGGAAGTGCTCCCGAGTCTACAAGCAGTTGTTCAGTTTTCCGGGAAGGGAGTAGAGCAGAGGCTGTTATGGCCTGAACAACACCATGTGCAGTTTGATGGATGTGGAATAGAGGCCATAATCAGATCAGCCATGACCCTCTTGAATGTTGGAACATACTTGAGGGGCTGAATGGCCTCCTTCTACTCTGTCTTATTGTTCATTCGCAGGATGTGGGTGTAGGTGCCCATCCCCCAATGCCAAGAGGGCAGTCAAGAGTCAACCACATTGCTGTGGGTCTGGAGTCACATGTAGGCCAGACCAGGTAAGGACAACAGTTCCCTTCCCTGGGGTGGCACGGTTACTCAGTGGTTAGCATCAAGGATCCGGGTTCATTTCCAGCCTCGGGTGACTGTCTGTGTGGCGTTTGCACATTCTCCCCGTGTCTGCGTGGGTTTACTCTGGGTACTCCGGTTTCCTCCCACACTCCAAAGATGTGCAGGTCAGGTGGATTGGTCATGCTAAATTGTCCCATAGTGTTAGGTGCATTAGTCAGTGGGAAATGGAACTGGGTGGGTTACTCTTCGAAGGGTCAGTGTGGACTGGTTGGGCTGAAGGGCCTGTTTCCACACTGTAGGGAATCTAATCTAATCAAGACATGAGTGAACCAAATGGGATTTTTCAACAATTGACAATGGTCTCATGGTCATCATTAGGCTCTGAGTTCCACCATCTGCTGTGATGGTATTTGATCTTGGGTTCCAAGAACATTACTTGAGGTCTCTGGATTAATAGTCTAGTGAATGTACCACCACCAGCGCCCTCTAATTCTCACCTTTTGCTGTGCCCTAATGCTGGGAAACAGCTGTGGGGGAATGCAGCATAGAATTACACAGCATGCAGCCAATGAAGACGGCCAGCCTCACCAAAGAGCAATCCTGTCTGACCTGCACCCTTACTCTTTTTCCCCTACCCCCTCCAATCATTTTCTCCCTTTCCTCATGAGATCAACTATCTCCATCACCCCGCCGGCTTCATTCATACTGTCTCTCACACTCACACTCACACTCACCGTCTCACACACACACCGACACACACACACCGACACACACACACACACACACACACATGCAGAGAGACAGACACTGACACACACACACACACACAGACAGACACACACACCTGCAGACAGATACACATACATAAACAGACACACACACTGACACACACACACACACACATGCAGACAGACAGACACACACACATGCAAACAGCCAGACAGACACACACACAGACAGATACATGTACAGGCACAAACACACACACAGACACACAGTTAGGCAGACACATACACAGTCACACATACACACACACACAGACACACATACACAGACACAGACACACAGAGACAGACACAGACACCCACATACAGACACATATACACACACATGCAGACAGACAGATAGACCCACACAGACACACGCACATACACACACCCAGACACATGCACAGACACACACACACAGACACACACACACAGACACACACGCACAAAGACGCACAGACACTCGCTACCTTGGGGATGAGTGAGGATGTACTGCTAGGATTGACCGACTGATTGGTTATCGTCCAGCTGTTGGCCCACATCATTGGTAGTCCTTCCTTGGCCAACGGGTAGGACTTGAACCCAGACACTAGGAGGTTGGGATGGGCAGGAAGCGCAGCCTGTTGGGTGACAGCGGGGGAAGCTCATACAAGGTTAGCTGTGTTTGTAACATGCAGACAGAATGTTCCAGAACGTGAGGCCAGCTAGCCAATCAGCCTTGAAATAATGAAACTATTGTTGCAGCAGGTTGTATACATTATACACTCGATACAGTTGAGTCAGACTGGTGAAACTTTGTATTTATGCTCAAATCAAAATCGTCGCCAACTTGATCCCTGCAGACACAAGATTGAACTTTTCACAACAACCGAGGAGGAAGAGAATGACTTACTGAGGCACAAGACCTCCCCAACACCCACCACCCCCAAACCCTCACTGCTTAAAGTAAACTCTCCCAGCTGTCGTGCCTGATTCCTTTGTCAATCACCTTAAACCTGCTCCTGCTCAATACCGACCCTGGCTTCTTTCCTGGATTGAAGCCTTTCATGATTTGAAGTGGTTCTGAGAAATCTCCTGCTAGGCCTCACTACCCCATGGAGAGGAAGGAGCTCTAAACACTCAATGGGGCATGACAGGTTTATTACCAAACGTCGAGATCTCAGATCTGTTATTTGTTCCAATTCTGCAACGTGCTGTGCTGCATTATGTACTTAGCTCCAAACCATCCCTTACTTAACCTGACCCAGCTGCAGAAAAACGAGTGAGATTCACCTATGGGAGAGCAGTAGAAAGATCAACTGCAGCTATATATAAAACCGAAACCTTTGATAACTCTAAAATGGCAATAAATTAGAGTCCTTTGAAGTCATCGATACGAATGTTCTGTGTTAGCAGTGCATGCCAGTGTTAGTTCCTGTGATAAGGAGTCTGAGCAATGGTCAGATGATTCAGAAATCTTGCCTTCATCTGGGGAACTTCATCCACCTGAGAGCGAGCCAGACATCGTGGTCACATCTCAGGGGTTTGTCAGAACATTGACGTGATACCTTTACTGTCGCAAGGCATTTGACAAGAATCTTATTGGCCAATGGTTTAATGGTGAGCCACATGATGAGATAGTAGCAGAACTGGCCAAAACGCCAAGGGATCACTTTTCGAGAGAATCTTCAAAGGTAAAAGAGGAGGAGATGGGCAGATGGATTTAGAGTTATAGAGTCACAGAGATGTACAGCACGGAAACAGACCCTTCAGTCCAACGCATCCATGCTGACCAGATATCTGAGATTAATCTAGTCCCATTTGCCAGCATTTGCTCCATATCCCTCTAAACGCTCCCTATTCACATACACATCCAGATGCCTTTTAAATGTTGTAATTATGCCAGTCTCCACCACTTCCTCTGGCAACAGGAATTCCCGGGTATAGGGGTTTACATCAATGGGGAAAGATGAGGACCTCAAGAGATTTGAGGATAAGATCAAGAATTTAACCTTGAAATGTGATTAATCAGAAGCCAAGGAAGGAAAGAGGCGAGAGGTGAGAGGTGAGAGGTGAGAGGTGAGAGGTGAATGGGACTCAGTCCGTTCAGTGCTGTGTTCCAGCATTTCTGATTCTTTCTGACAACCCTTTATAACATCCCAATAAGGAGGAAAGCAGTGACATCTCTGTGAATAAAGAGGAGGTATAGGATGGAAGGTTTCTCCTGGTATTATTTTATCAGCTAAACTTGTCAGACAGAGCAGCGTCAGTTTTAATTCTGATAGAATCCCTTGCGCAATGAATTGCTCCACCTGCAGGTCCTTATGGAAGGTTTAATGCTCATTATCAAATTTGTCCTTTATTGTTGAAAGGATTTGAGAGTGTCCTTTTCAGGAATTCAGTGAAACTCCAAAACCTTAAACCAAGCCGGACACACATCCAGGTTCCACTGAGGAGCTGACAGCGTCTGAATCATACCATGACTTTAATTTTCTGAATATTGGCTGGAAGCCCTATATTTCGAGTACTTCAGATGAGTCAGTTTTTGTCCAATATGTGCAGGAGGGTTTCCTGACACAGTATGTAAATAGGCCAACAAGAGATGAGGCCACATTGGATTTGGCACTGGGTAATGAACCAGGCCAAGTGTTCGATTTGGAGGTAGGTGAGCACTTTGGTGATAGTGACCATAATTTGGTTATGTTTACTTTAGTGATGGAAAGGGACAGGCATACACCGCAGGGCTAGAGTTATAACTGGGGGGAGGGCAATTATGATGCGATTAGGCATGATGTAGGATGCATAGGATGGGAAAGGAAATGGAAGGGAATGGGCACAATTGAAATGTGGAGCTTGTTCGAGGAACAGCCATTGTGTGTCCTTGATAAGTATGTAGGGAGGCAGGGAGGAAGTGGGCGAGTGAGGGAGCCATGGTTTACTAAAGAAGTTGAATCTCTTGTCAAGAGAAAGAAGGAGACTTATGTAAAGATGAGACGTGAAGGCTCAGTTGGGGCAATAGACAATAGACAATAGGTGCAGGAGTAGGCCATTCTGCCCTTCGAGCCTGCACCACCATTCAATATGATCATGGCTGATCATCCTTAATCAGTATCCTGTTCCTGCCTTATCTCCATAACCCTTGATTCCACTATCCTTGAGAGCTCTATCCAACTCTTTCTTAAATGAATCCAGAGACTGGGCCTCCACTGCTCTCTGGGACAGAGCATTCCACACAGCCACCACTCTCTGGGTGAAGAAGTTTCTCCTCATCTCTGTCCTAAATGGTCTACCCCGTATTTTTAAGGTGTGTCCTCTGGTTCGGCACTCACCCATCAGCGGAAACATGTTTCCTGCCTCCAGAGTGTCCAATCCTTTAATAATCTTATATATCTCAATCAGATCCCCTCTTAGTCTTCTAAACTCAAGAGTATACAAGCCCAGTCACTCCAGTCTTTCAGTGCAAGGTAATCCCGCCATTCCAGGAATTGACCTCGTGAACCTACACTGCACTCCCTCAATAGCCAGAATGTCTTTCCTCAAATTTAGAGACTAGAACTGCACACAGTACTCCAGGTGTGGTCTCACCAGGGCCTTGTACAGCTGCAGAAGAACCTCTTTGCTTCCATACTCAATCCCTCTTGTTATGAAGGCCAGCATGCTATTAGCCTTCTTCACTACCTGCTGTACCTGCATGCTTACCTTCATTGACTGGTGTACAAGAACACCCAGATCTCTCTGTACTGCCCCTTTACCTAAATTGATTCCATTTAGATAGTAATCTGCCTTCCTGTTCTTGCCACCACAGTGGATAACCATACATTTATCCACATTAAACTGCATCTGCCATGCATCTGCCCACTCACCTAACCTGTCCAGGTCACTCTGTAATCTCCTAACATCCTCATCACATTTCACCCTGCCATCCAGCTTAGTATCATCAGCAAATTTGCTAATGTTATTACTAATACCATCTTCTATATCATTTACATATATTGTAAAAAGCTGAGGTCCCAGCACTGATCCCTGCGGTACCCCACTGGTCACTGCCTGCCATTCTGAAATGGAGCCGTTTATCACTACTCTTTGTTTCCTATCAGCCAACCAACTTTCAATCCAAGTTAGTACTTTGCCCCCAATACTATGCGCCCTAATTTTGCTCACTAACCTCCTATGTGGGACTTTATCAAAAGCTTTCTGAAAGTCCAGGTACATTACATCTACTGGATCTCCCTCATCCATCTTCAGAGTTACATCCTCAAAAAATTCAAGAAGATTAGTCAAGCATGATTTCCCCTTCATAAATCCATGCTGACTCTGACCTATCTTGTTACTGCTATCCAGATGTGTTGTAATTTCATCCTTTATAATAGACTCCAGCATCTTTCCCACCACTGAGGTCAGACTAACTGGTCTATAATTTCCTGCTTTCTCTCTCCCACCTTTCTTAAAAAGTGGTACAACATTAGCCACTCTCCAATCCACAGGAACTGATCCCGAATCTATCGAACTCTGGAAAATAATCACCAACGCATCCACGATTTCTCGAGCCACCTCCTTCAGTACCCTGGGATGTAGACCATCAGGCCCCGGGGACTTATCAACCTTCAGACCTAACAGTCTCTCCAACACCAATTCCTGGCAAATATAAATTCCCTTAAGTTCAGGTCCTTCAGCTACTGTTACCTCTGGGAGATTGCTTGTGTCTTCCCCAGTGAACTCAGATCTGAAGTACCAATTCAATTCTTCTGCCATTTCTTTGTTCCCCGTAATATATTCCCCGTTTCTGTCTTCAAGGGCCCAATTTTAGTCTTAACCATTTTTTTGCCTTTCACATACCTAAAAAAACCTTTACTATCCTCCTTTATATTGAGAGTTACAAGTTAGCCAGGAAGGACCTAAAGGCAGAGGTAAGAAGAGCCAGGAGAGGACATGAGAAATCATTGGCACTGTAGGATCAAGGAAAACCCAAAAGCTTTCGATAGGTAAATCAGGAATAAAGGGATGGCAAGATTAGGGCCAGCCAAGGACAATAGTGGGAAGTTGTGTGTGGAGTCTGAAGAGATAAGAGAGAATCTAAATAAATATTTTTCGTCAATATTCAAACAGGAACAAGACAATGTTGCCGTGGAGAATACTGAGCTACAGGCAATTAGACTAGATGGGATCGAGGTTCATAATGAGGAGGTGTTAACAATTCTGGAAAGTGTGAAAATAGATAATTCTCCTGGGTCATATGAGATTTATCCTCAGATTCTCTGGGAAGGTCGGGAGGAGATTTCTGAACCTTTGGCTTTGATCTTTATGTTGTCATTGTCAACAGGAGTAGTGCCAGAAGACTGGAGGATAGCAAATGTTGTCCCCTTGTTCAAGAAGGGGAATAGAGACAACCCTGGTAATTATAGGCCATTGAGCCTTACTTCTGTTGTGGGTAAAGTGTTGGAAAGGATTATAAGAGATGGGATTTATAATCATTTAGAAAGGAATAATTTTATTAGTGATAGTCAACACTGTTTTGTGAAGGGTAGGTCGTGTCTCACAAACCTCTTTGAGAAGGTAACCAAACAGATGGATGATGGTAAAGAGGTTGATGTGATGTATTTGGATTTCAGTAAAGCTTTTGGTAAGGATCCCCATGGTAGGCTATTGCACAAAATACAGAGGCGCGGGATTGAGGATGATTTAGTGGTTTGGATCAGAAATTGGCTGGGGCTGTAAGAAGACACAGAGTGGTAATTGATGGGAAATGATCTTCCTGGAGTTCAGTTATTAATGGGGTACTGCAAGGATCTGTTTTGGGGCCACTGCTGTGTGTCATTTTTATAAACGACCTGGATGAGAGTGTAAAAGGATGGGTTAGTAAATCTAAAGGTCAGTGGAGTTGTGGATAGTGCCGAATGATCTTGTCGGTTACAGGGGGGCATAGATAAGCTGCAGAGCTGGACTGAGAGGTGGCAAATGGAGTTTAATGTGGAAAAGTGTGAGGTGATTCACTTTGGAAGGAGTAACAGGAATACCGTGTACTGGGCTAATGGTAAGATTCTTGGCAGTGTGGATGAGCAGAGAAATCTCGATGTCCATGTACATAGATCCTTGAAAGTTGCCACCCTCATTGATAGGGTTGTTAAGAAGGCATACAGTGTGTTAGCTTTTATTGGTAGAGGGATTGAGTTTTGGAGCCATGAGGTCATGTTGCATTTGTACAAAACTCTGGTGCTGTCTCACTTTGAGTATTGCATACAGTTCTGGTCACCACATTATAGGAAGGATGTGGAAACATTGGAAAGGGTCCAGAGAAGATTTACTAGGATGTTGCCTGGTATGGAGGGAAGGTCTTATGAGGAAAGGCTGAGGGATGTGAGGATGTTTTGGCTAGAGGAGAGAAGGTTAAGAGGTGACTTAATAGAGACATACAAAATGATCAGAGGATTAGATGGGGTGGACAGTGAGAGCCATTTTCCTGGGATGGCTAGCATGAGGGGACATAGCTTTAAATTGAGGGGGTGATAGATAGAGGATGATGTCAGAGGTAGTTTCTTTACTCAGACAGTAATAGGGGAGAAGGGCTTATGCCCAAAATGTCGATTCTCCTGCTTCTTGGATGTTGCCTGACCTGCTGCGCTTTTCCAGCAACACATTTTCAGCTCTGATCTCCAGCATCTGCAGTCCTCACTTTCTCCGTGTGGAACACCCTGCCTACAATAGTAGTAGACTTGCCAGCTGTAAGGGCCTTTAAATGTTCATTGGATAAACATATGGGTGACAATGGAACGGTATAGGTTAGATGGGCTTCAGATTGTTCCATAGCTTGGTGCACCATCGAGGGCTGAAGGGCTGTAATGTTCTATGTTCTATGTTTTGTAAGGGGATATATGTGATATTGGCTCAAGGAGCCTCAAATGTGTTTGGACCACTTGCCATTTTAATAAAATATTGGCAACTCTCGATGAAAAGAATAGGGGAACACTGTTAGGATCCACGTTTGGTAAATTAGGACATAAAATAAATGCAACAGGAGTATAAAGTAACAGAGAAGGGACTCAAATTCAATCCAGACCTAGTTTTTTTCCCTGCTGACCATTCAAAGGATGTAAATCTATTCTGTGAAGCACAGAGCTGGTATTTAATATTAAAGTAAATCCTGGTCTTCTTCTCTGCCCAGAAAGAGTCGGTCTGCCTTTTGGATAATGAGTTTCGGGTTTTAGCCAGTAAACTGGAGTATTCATCTGCTTAGAAACGCAAAAGCATTTTAACTTCAGTGCATATGATTGAGATAAACAAAGGGTCATTCTCTACCTGATAGTTCATCTCAGAGGCATTTGTGGGAGCACACTTAACCTCAGTGTGAAAATGGGAAAAGATTAATTCAAGTAACACGATGTCTGAGACACTGAAATGATGTGGTTATAATCTAGAGCCCTGGACTAATGCCCTGGGGCATGGCTTGGAGTCCCACAATGGCAATTGGTGGGATTGGAATTCAATTAATCAATCAGGAATATATTAAACCAGTCTCAGTGACCATCAACGTCATGGCTTTATACTTATGACCTGGTTGTTCTATTCTCTGTTTAGCTGTCTGCGTTTGCTGCTCACAATATGGTCTCCTCTATATTGGAAAGGCCAAATACAGATGGGGAGGTGCCGGTGTTGGACTGGGATGGACAAAGTCAGAAGTTACAGGAAACCAGGTTAGAGTCCACCAGGTTTATTTGAAATCACAAGTTTTTGGAGCAGCGCTGGACTATATCCTGGTGTCATGTGACTTCTAACCAAGCACAGACAGAGCCACTGCTTGGGGGAGGGAGCACCCCTATGTAGTCTGCAAGCATGAAGTGGGAGGAGGGGCAGGCATTTGTTCATTTATCATTTCCGTTCTCCACTTTGCTCCTAGCCTCACCTTCAGCCTCCTTCAAGCTTGAGGAACAAACACCTCATCTTTTGATCCGCATTGAAATCAACATTGAGTTCATCAATTTTAAACGGTGAACACTGCTCCCATTGTGTTTTTGTTTTCTCTTTTATTTCTCCTCGTTTCTGGCGTGTTCCCATTTTCTTTCATTTCAGTCAATAGCTGTTCAGGATCTGCCAGGAGAAAGTGAGGTCTGCAGATGCTGGAGATCAGAGCTGAAAATGTGTTGCTGGAAAAGCGCAGCAGGTCAGGCAGCATCCAAGGAGCAGGAGAGTCGACGTTTCGGGCATGAAACGTCCTGAAGAAGGTCTAATGCCCGAAACATCGATTCTCCTGCTCCTTGGATGCTGCCTGACCTGCTGCGCTTTTCCAGCAACACATTTTCAGCTCTGTTCAGGATCTGGCCAATCACACCTTTGCAAAAGACCTTTTCTTTATTTACTTGTGTGTTTGGCCATGGAGCCCTCATTGCAGTTAAGCTAAGTCGCCTCCACCCTGACCCTTTGTCCTTCTTCCTTGCCTCCTCCTTTTCAGTTGCTCAAAACCGATTTGATTTCTAACTTTTTCCAATTCTGTTGAAAAGTCACAGACCTGAAAGGTTAACTCCCTCTCTCTCTCTCTCTTTACTGATGTTGTCAGACCAGCCAAGTATTCCCAGCATTTTCTGTTTTCGTTTCAGAGTTCTGATATCCATACAATGTTGACACTAGCTTGATTTATGAGCATCGATTTAATGGAGCATGATCTTACAGATCTGGGCTATTTACTTCTGCACATTTTTTTTTCAGATTCAACAAAATACCATCAGGGACCAATGAAATTCCGGGAACATTAGGTGCTGATTATGTAAATACGGTTTCTCCAAAGAACTGGATGACCTTCAGAATCTTATTTGATTTGACAATAATCAGTGAAGGGATTATTAGGCTCTCCACCAGGAATGTTGCTTAGATTCTGAAGTTGACACTGAACATTGGTGTTGACTGGGAACTGGCCAAGTCAGTTCCAGCAGAGTGCTGGATCAGATCTTCTCGTAAGCAAGTTAAGAGATTGTCGGAATTTACTGCTGTTTCCATAGGCTTCCCCAGCTGCTCCCACACATCAGCAAACCTACCTGGATCAAAGCTGTGAAAATTTGACCAAGTGCCCAGAAGCTTCTGATTGGTCAGGGACCCACCATACAGGTATGTTCTGGCCAAAAACTAACGAGTGGTTACAGAGATGGATTTTTCGCCTTTGATCTCCGGAACTAGAGGTTAGAGTTTAAAAGTAAGGGGTCACTCATTTAAAAGTGGATGAGGAAACATCCACTTTCTCTCTCAATCTTTAGAATTTCATTCCCCCAAGGGTAGTGGGTTTTAGAAACTTAAACATTTTCAATGCAGAGGTAGATTGTTGACTCCCGGGGGATGAGCGATTATCCGGGAATACAGAGTTTTGGTTAAAAATCAGATCTGATGGAATGGTGGAACAGGCCTGAAGGGGCTGAGTGGCCTGTCTTTGTACCTTGTTTGTATGATTCCTGTTTCTCAGCCAGAAAGAGTGGTGAAAGCAGATGCGATGTTAACTTTCAAACTGGGGCTGGGATATATGCTAGAAAAGGAAGCATCCAGGAAAGGAAATGACTGGTAATCGAGGGGTCCGGGCAGATGCTCTGGGGAGATGGGTTCAAATCTCACCATAGCAACTAAATTCACTTCATAAAATCCTGGAATTGAGAGCTAGTCTCAGTCATGGTTATAATACATGTGTTATTTTATGTTATTTATGTTATGTACATGTAAAAGGGCTTCTGGTTCACTAATACCATTCAGTGAGGGACATTCAACCTCCATGTGACTCCAGGCACACAGTAATCCAATTGTTTTTGAAATGCCCTCTGGATTGGCAGAGAAAACTTGTCTCCTTCCTATCGGAAAGATGTTGTGAAACCTGAAAGGATTCAGAAAAGATTTACAAGGATGTTGCCAGGGTTGGAGGAATTGAGCTATAGGGAGAGGCTGAACAGGCTGGGGCTGTTTTCCCTGGAGCATTGGAGGCTGAGGGGTGACCTTATAGAGGTTTATAAAATCATGAGGGGCATGGATAGGGTAAATAGGTAAGGTATTTTCCCTGGGGTGGGGGAATCCAGAACTAGAGGGCAAAGGTTTAGGGTGAGACGGAAAAGATATAAAAGAGACCTGAGGGGCAACTTTTTCACTCAGAGTGTGGTGTGTGTATGGAATGAGCTGCCGGGGAAGTGGTGGAGGCTGGTACAATTGCAACATTTAAAAGGCATTTGGATGGGTATATGAATAGGAAGGGTTTGGAGGGATATGGGCCGGGTGCTGGCAAATGGGACTAGATTGGGTTGGGATATCTGGTCGGCATGGACGGGTTGGGCTGAAGGTTCTGTTTCCATGCTGTACATCTCTATGACTCTATGGCTCTATGCCTGTATCCTGTGAAAAAGTAAACAAAACTAAACATGCAGAAGAAGCCAGAGTGGCAGTGACTACAGAGCTCAGTCACAGGGCTAGCACAACTACAACGGGCAGAATGGCTCACTTCTCAGATCCTTGGACGGTTTATGAGTGATGCATGGGGTTTCAAGCAGTACCTAAGTCATGAATTCTCAAGTTGGTGTAGGACCTCCAATTATTTAATCAGCAAATCAGAAAATGTCCAGTCTGATTGCCACATTTCTAATAGTCTCCCTGAGTTGGAATGGTTTGAGGGGTGAGGTCCTGGACGAAGTTCTACTGACTCAGAATATTCGTGGACATCAGGAGATTTAATGGAAGTGAACTCCGGGATGTCTGAGACCCCCTCCCACCGTGGTCTACACTGAGGCAACTGATGAGCAGGCATCTTCCTCCAGCACCAACCAATGAGAGTTGGCGAATGGGTATCAGACATGAGAGAATGCGGATGGTTAGCAGCCCCACAGGAAGAGACTGGTCATGAGGGCTCCTCGTTAATAAAGACCCTTCTAGTAACTTCATAAACCCTGCTTACAGCTGCCATTTTCCTAATCTTGAGGGTAGGCCCTCTTTGAGATGTCCAACTCTGTGGAAGCCGGGCCATGGGAAGCAGAGAGTTAATGGAGTCTCAGGAGAGGGTGTTACCAGCTAAAGGCAGGGGTCTGTCCATGAGATATTGTAATATTATAACAGGCTCAATGGGCCAAAACACCCACAGCCACTCCTATGCATTATCTTCTACAATATTATGAACTTGTGATCTTATCAGAGCTGAAAATGTGTTGCTGGTTAAAGCACAGCAGGTCAGGCAGCATCCAAGGAACAGGAAATTCGACATTTCAGGCCAGAGCCCTTCATCAGGAATGAGGAGAGGGTGCGAGGCAGGCTAAGATAAAAGGTAGGGAGGAGGGACTTGGGGGAGGGGCGATGGAGATGCGATAGGTGGAAGGAGATCAAGTTGAGGGTGATAGGCCGGAGTGGGGTGGGGGCGGAGAGGTCAGGAAGAGGATTGCAGGTTAGGAGGGTGGTGCTGAGTTCAAGGGAATCGACTGAGACAAGGTGGGGGGAGGGGAAATGAGGAAACTGGAGAAATCTGAGTTCAATCTTATCAGCAACCACTCATTGACGTGTATGGAGACCTGCTGCCGGTGCTGATCTGACCCAATGAAGGTCATGTGGTGATGACTATGTGTTAGGTAGACCACCTGAGGCACAAGTTTAAAAATGCTGTCACCCTCCTGCCTCCAAAGTTGTCTCTTTGTGGCCCAATGGGGTTCTGCCCACCTGGGTGCAGAGAAAGGAATTAGTTTTCTTTAAAGCTAGGCATCAGTGGATGCAAGGGACAGTAACGATAGATCAATCAATTCTGGACAGAGTACCTTCACCTGCCTCCTAACATTCTAAGATTCTGCAATTTTGCTTTAATCTGACAAAGTGTTTGTTTTCTCCTGAGGCTTTTTAGAACAAGGAGCAGTACAGCACAAGAACAAGTTGATATATAACACCTCTCTAAATTAAAGTCTTTTTGCCTCTATGCAGTCTGTATCCATCTATTCCCTGCACATTCATGTATCTGTCAAGATGCCTCTTAAATATTGTTATTGTATCTGCCTCTGGCAGCACATTCTAGGTACTTACCTCCCTCTACGTTAAAAAAAAGCCTCACACATCTCCTTTAAACTTTTCCCCTCTTACCTTAAACCACTGTCCCCCAGAAATTGACATTTCTACCCCGGGACAAAGACTCTGATTATCCATTCGATTCTTGCCTCTCATTTTCATAAACTTCTGTCAGGTCACCCCTCAGCCTCCGACATTCAAGTGAAAACACATCAAGTTTATCCAATCTCTCCTCATAATGCCCTCCAAACTAGGCAACATCCTGTTGCTGTCCCCTCCCCAAAGCCTCCACATCCTCTGGACATGTGGTGACCAGAACTGAATGCAATGAACCACTTATGAGGTTCTGTTCGCCGAGCTGGGAGTTTTTGTTGCAAACGTTTCGTCTCCTTTCTCGGTTACATCCTCAGTGTTTGGGAGCCTCCTGTTGAAGACTCCCAAGCACTGAGGATGTCACCTAGAAAGGGGACGAAACATTTGCAACAAAAACTCCCAGCTCGGCGAACAGAACCACAACAACGAGCACCCGAGCTACAAATCTTCTCACAAACTTTGAAGAACTACTTATGAAGCAGGTTAATACTGATGCCTTTACAGGTTGGAATCCTCTTTTACACTTTAAACACATTGAACTATCTGACCTTCAAGAAGAAAAGGAATAGCGGGGATGACTTCAGAATGAGATGATTCCTTGCAGTTTGTCAATAAACAAAGCCACACAGTTAACCATGCTCTCATGCTAAACAACTCTATGGCTTTTGTACATTTGTCAAATGTCACATTTCAAGTGGTCTGCCGTAAGGACGGTTATTCCTTTATTTACCTGTCAGCTTCCGTGGATAGTAAACGTATTTCCACAATTCCACTGGCTGATGGTGAGTTTCCAATTGGTTTGTTGGATGAGCCAAGTCACTTTAAGTCAAAACGCTGCAGCTGCTGGAAATTTGACACCAACATGGAGGTCTTGCTGGGGATCCTCAGCAGGTGTGAGGAGGGAAAAACAGTGTTCATGGTTCAGAACTGGGGAGTGGTTTTCTGTCCCGGGTAGCCACGCAGCTCCTGAAATGATGGTCGGTGTGCTCAGTGAGGAAAGGAGTTCCCATCACTGCAGGAATGTGGGAATGTGGGACATAGAAACAGGACCAATCCATTCTGTCCTTCGAGCCTGCTGTAACATTCGACAACATCCCTTGTGCGTTAGAAGTCTCTCCAGTGCTGCCCTGCTGAACATATTCAATGGTATGGCCTCCATCACCTTCTGGGGAAGAAACCTCCACAGGCTAACTGAGAGAAAAATAAAAATACACTCCAGAGTGCAGGTCTGCACAGTTTATCTTAATATTAAGCGCAAAGACATGCAATGTCTTTTGGCAATGGCTGGGTCGCAGGGGCCTGCCCTCAGGCTCCACAAGAGATTTTTGTTTTGTGTCAGGGTTTACTATCTGGGATTTCAGTCCTTCTGACATTTACACAAGCAAGTGGGTGGCACGGTGGCACAGTGGTTAGCACTGCTGCCTCACAACGCCTGAGACCCGGGTTCAATTCCCGACTCAGGCGACTGTGTGGAGTTTGCACGTTCTCCCCGTGTCTGTTTCTTCCGGGTGCTCCGGTTTCCTCCCACAGTCACAAAGATGTGCAGTTCAGGTGAATTGGCCATGATAAATTGCCCATAGTGTTAGGTAAGGGGTAAATGTAGGGGTATGGGTGGGTTGCGCTTCGGCGGGTCAGTGTGGACTTGTTGGGCCAAAGGGCCTGTTTCCACACTGTAAGTAATCTAATCTAATCAAGTGGAGCTGGCTGTCAGTAAGCAGCAGTTTGCCCCATCAGAACCGGGGCCTAACCATATGTTGACGAGTCCGTAGACTACATAGCCAGCGGCCTTATTATTCCTGAGTCCTTCTGAAATCTAGCCTGAGGTTTCCAGTCTCTGATTGTTCCCACAAGGAGATCCAGAGGTGAACTTTATCTCCACGTGTGGGAAGAGCAAGTACTTTAAGATCATTCCAGAACCTTTTGGCATGAATACCCAAGAGTTTGGGCCTTATTTCTCCAATTGCTTTCTTTCATTCGCAAGAATGGAGATAGACAAAGGTAGCATTCAGTACCAGAGGCCATTTCCCATTAGACATGAAGATGTAACACTGATTATAGAATTATAGATGGCCCAGCACTAAAGGAGATTGTTCATCACATCACGCCTCTGATGGAGGTTTGAAAGAACTATTCACTTATTCTCACTATCTTGTTACATGGAATAAGCCAAAGTAGGTTTTATGGGGAACATAATGATAATCTCAGTGAGGTTGAGATTATACAGGACATTGGTGAGGCCTCTCTTGGATTAATGTGTGCAGTTCTGGTTACCCTGAGAGAGGAAGGATATGATTAAATTGGAAAAGGATCAGAAACAATTGACCAGGATATTGCTAGGATTGGAGAGTTCGAGTTATAAACAGAGACTGGAAAGGCTGGAAAGGACTTTTTTCCCTGGAGTGTTGCTGTCTGAGGGCGACCTTATAGAGGTTTATAATATTGTGAAGGGCAGAGATAAAGTGAAGAGCAGAAGCCTTTTCCCTGGGGTGGGGGAGTTGAAAGCTAGGGGACATACTTTTAAGGTGAGAGCAATAAGATTTGCAAAAGGACACGAGGTGCAACTTTTTTAATGTGTGTGTGTGTGTGTGTGTGTGTGAGAGAATAGGTGTGTGTTTGTGTGTGTGTGTGTGAGAGAGAATAGGTGTGTGTTTGTGTGTGTGTGTGTGTGTGTGTGTGTGTGTATGTGTGTGTGAGAGCAGGCATGTGGGACAGCTTTAGTTTGGGAACATAATTCGACCGAAGGGTCTGGATTCGTGCTATATGACTCTATGACTCTATAACACTACACTTGCTTTTGAATCCATCTTCCTCTTGTCCGGGGAACTCCATTCCTCTGATCAGAGTCATGTACATGACTTGTGCTGACACTGTTGCACCATGATGCCGAACACTCCCTGATTACCATTAACCCATTACACTGCACTTTACACAGAGATAGTTAAATTGATGGTGCTGAGCAGGAGCTGGAATCGCAGGATGGTAATCTCTATTCGAGTTGGCCTTGGAATGTGGGTCAATCCCAGCGCTTGGAGCTGAGTCTGTCCTACTCTTTAGGAAAGGCATTCATTCCAAACCCTCAGTTTGACTTCACCTTCACGGGATTTGTTGTAGTCTGCCCTTTTTTTTCTATGGTTCTATGGACAGCCCTGACATTTGTTGCTGGTTTCTGGGACTAAGTGGCTTGTTTGGCCATTTCAGGGGGTCATTCAGAGTCAAGCACCTTGTTGCAGAGTCACATGTAGGTCAGACCTGATCAAAGATGGCAGATTTCCTTCCTCAGAGGGTATTGGGGAACCGGATGAATTTTGGAAATTGAAAATCAATGACAGCCTCACGGTCACCATGGTTTAGCACATTCCAATTCCACATCTTTCACTTATTATCTGGAAGGAAAAAAGACACATTTTGTCATGAGCTCTTCAGGACAATTTACAAGAGCACTAACTTGAGGTGGGGGGGAAACAACACTGAATGAGAGGAGAGTGCTGATTGGTTAGTAAGTGCACTTTGATTGGTAGAGGTGTTGCCATGCACCAATTTAAATTCCACCAGCTGCAGGAGAGGAATTTGAACCCCTTTCCTCTGGATACTAACCTGGGTCTCCAGATTTTTAGGTTAGTATGCCATTACTGCTAGATCACCAACTGTATTGGGTTTTGTTTCTATTCATTCACAGGATGAGGGCGTCACTGGCTAGGCAGCATTTATTACATCCCTAATTGCCCAGAGGCAGCTAAGAGTCAACCACATTGCTGTGGGTCTGGAGTCACATGCAGGCCACACCAGGCCAGGACGGCAGTTTCCTTCCTGAAGGGACATTGTTGAACCAGAAGAGGGTTTACAACAATTAACAATGGATTCCTGGACATCATGAGGCGCTTGATTCCAGATTTTTATTGAATTCAAATTCTACCATCTGCTGTGGCAGGATTTGAACTCATATCCCCAGAGCATTATCTGGGCCTCTGGATTAACAGGCCAGTGATAATACCACTAGGCTATTGCCTCCCCTGTACCTAGGGGAGTCTATTTGCTGTGTTCAGGGGCTTCAGCTACACTTCGGTCTCAGTCACTGTGAAGGCTCTGGGTGTAGAGACTGGCCCATCATTGGATTATTTGATGGCCAACTCTCACAGGACATTTCCCACACACTTCTCCTGCTTAGTAACATTTTAAACACATCGTATACAGTCAACAGCCTTTCCCACAAGGGGGGACATTTAGCAGTTTTCCCCTATAAAATCCACCTTGTTTACGTTCTCTGTGACTCCACGCCATAAATCACTGAGCTCATTTCCACCTTTCAATGGAAATGAGTGCTTGCTCGGCATTCACGGCTTACCCCATTTCCACCTCCCGCTGCACGCTCAAATCTTTCACCTCGTTATGCAGCTGAGTATGGAGCTACCCACAGCAAGACACCAGTGACGGCTGTGAAGAGATTTTCAGAACTGGTTCTCTTCAGAAAGAACGAATTGCAGGCGTTCCCAAGTACTGATGGGCAAAAATGTACCTGAAGCATCTGGCCATATCGCTCAGTGAATCACAGCATCCCCTACAGTGTGGAAGCAGGCCATTCGGCCCCACACTGATCCTCCAAAGGACACCCCTCCCTGCATTTCCCACGACGTACCCACCTAGCCTGCTCTTCCTGGAATACTATGGGCAACCCACCCTAACCTGCACATCACTGTGACTGTGGGAGGAAATCCACGCAGACACAGGAGAACATGCAAACTCCACACAGACAGTTGCCTAAGGCTGGAACTGAACCCAGGGCCCTGACATTGGGAGGCAGCAGTGCTAACCACCGCACCACCCCAAAGCTAGCTGCGGCACCAAAATACCACAAGACTGGACGCCTTTCACCGAGGGCATTAGAATGTGTGCCTGTCCCATGACCGTGCACGGATATAGGATGCAAACCTATCCAACCAAATCATCGAGGAGGCCATTCAGCCCACCTTGCTAGTCCCTGCTCTTTGATAGAATTTCCCAATTCTCTGCTCATTTCCCTAGATCGTTAGAAATGTGTCCTTTCAGGCAGCGTATTTGCACCCCTTCAGGCGAAATGAGTTGTTGCGTCTGGTCAATCGTGTTTGGTCTGTGTCCTCTGGTACTCAATTCTTCTCAATGTTACTCCTCATCTGGTCCATCAAAGTCCCTCATTCCCGAAACGGGGCCAAGTTCTCAAAATTGAGTTTGCACATTCTCCCCGTGTCCGCGTGGGTTTCCTGCGGGTGCTCCTGTTTCCTCCCACAGTCCAAAGATGTGCAGGTCAAGTGAATTGGCCATGCTAAATTGCCCATAGTGTTAGGTACATTAGTCAGAAGGAAATGGGTTTGGGTGGGTTACTCTTCGGAGGGTCGGTTTGGACTGGTTGGGCCAAAGGGCCCGTTTCCACAGTGTAGGGAATCTAATCTAATCTAATCTAGAGGCTGTCAAAAATTCAGGAGAAATCCAGTAAGCAGTGGGAAAGTGAGGTGCCCTGCCTCACAGCACCAGGGTCCCAGGTTCAATTCCATCCTCGAGCGACATTTGTGAAGAGTTTGCACATTCTCCCCGTGTCTGTGTGAGTCCCCTCCGGGTGCTCCGGTTTCCTCCCACAGTCCAAAGATGTGCAGGTCAGGATGGATTGGCCGTAGGAAATTGCCCCTTAGTGTGCGGGGATGTGCAGGTTTATGGGTTAACAATGGGAGATGCAGGGTTACAGGGTAGGGGTCTGGGTCTGGGTGGGATGCTGTTCGGAGTGTCAGTGTAGACCTGATGGGTCAAATAGCCTGCTTCCATGCTGTAGGCATTCTATGATAAGAACAAGGAAGTTCTTGCTTGAGTTGCAAAGTGCTTTGATGAAACCAGACTCAGAATATTGTGTGTAGTTGGTCTTCACAGCCGAGACAGGACATTCTTGCTGGGGAGGAAGTGCAGCAAGTCTAGTTCCTGGGCTGAGGGAGAGCTCCTCTGATGACAGGTTGATGATTGAGAGAGTCAATCAGAATTGGAGTTTAACAGGAATTTGCATTGAACAGGCAAGTCTTTGAATGAACCCAACAGAGTTGACACCAAGGGTATTATCCCTGGTTGCGGAATCTGGGACCCAGGGACACAGTCTCAGGATGAGGGGCCAATTATTTAGCAACTGGAATAAACAGTAATGTCTGCACACAGAGGGTTGTGAACATTTGAAATTCCCTCCCTAGAGGGGTGTAGGTAATCCATGGCCAAGTGTATGAAACATTGAGATAGATGGAGTTTTGGTGTCTCAGAGAATTAAAGTAGGTGGGGAGTGGGTGGGAAACTTAATTGAAGCAGGAGTTCAGACACAGAATCATAGGTTCTCTGCTGTATAGAAACAGGCCATTTGACCCATCGAGTCCACATGGTTGTATTAATGGCAGAGAAGGTTTGAGAGCATTGTCCTGTTCCTGTTGTCTAGTCCAGGCCAGAAGACGGTCTCTTTGGTGTCAGTCTCTATCATTCAAAGCAATATCACCGACATTATTCTCTCCTCTTCTGATATGGGGTATCAGAAAAGGCAACGTAGAAATCTCTAGGTACCGGAGATACCACCCAGCCTGAGATGGACTCTGCAGCATCCTGTAGGGCCATCGCAAAGCATAGCAACAAGCTGTGAATCTCCTCCGTGCAATTCACAAAATCCTCCACAGAAACATGTCCTCCCAAAAAAAAACCTCAGTCGCATTGTTTTTCTGTGGAGTGTTCCCGTCTTAATGGAGTACATGTGTGATTGCCAAAAAGCAGTAGTGAGGGTAACGTGATAAATGCCAGTTGTTGTAGGCTGTTCACAATATTGGAGCCTGTCAGATCACCGTGCAGCACTCGTGAAGTGTTTGTTTAAGAATGGGGCTGCTCATGATATGGGATGCAGCTGGATTCAGAGAAGATGAGTCAGAGGAGTAATCTTTTTCAAAAAACATCTCTAACTCTCTTCTAAACACTAACGTAGGAAGTGCAATATAAGCTGAAAGACATCCAAGTGGCAAGTTACACTTAAGCCACGATAGTGCAACTAAATAATCAACTTAAACGAGAGAGAATCTAACCATCACCCTCAATGGTGTTGCTATCACTGAATATCAATGTCTTGGGGGTTTATCCTTGACCAGAAACTCAACTGAATGCTCCATATTAATGCAGGGTCAACAAGAGCAGATCAGAGGGTAGGAATACTGCAGCATGTAACTCACTCTTCATCCCTCCTCCCCACCCCCCAAAGCCTGCCCACCATCTGCAAGGCATGAGTTAGGGATGTGATGGAATACTCCCCACTTGCCCTGGATGCATGCAGCCCCCAAAACACTCAAGGGCACCATCCAGGACAAAGCTTGATTTCCATCCCATCCACTACTTTCAACACTTACTCCCCCCACCACCACTGCACAGCAGCACCACCGACAAGGTGCACGACACAACTCATTGAGGCTTCTTCGACAACACCTTCCAAATCTGACACTTGGAGCATCCTGAAGGATAAGGGCAGCACAGGCAGGGGAACACCACCACTTGCAAGTTCCCCTCTAAGGGACACGGTGAAATATATCGCTGTTCCTTCACTGTCACCGGGTCAGCATCTTGAAACAGAACTGAGGTTGGCTCTACAGCATATGGACTGCAGCAGTTCAAGAAGACAGCTCCTGGCCAACTCCTCCACACAGCAATAAAGGATAAGTAATAGATGCTGGCTTGGGGGGTGATACCTGCATCCCATGAATGAATTTAACAAGTCAAATTTGCACATAGGATGCTTACGTAAGCACAATGTGGTGTTAATCAGATAATTTTTTTTGAGATGTTGCTTAAGGATTAGACACTGGTTGAGGACGGCAATGTTTCATTTTTAAATGGTGTCACGAGATCGCTTCTGCACCCCTGAGAGTGCGGGTAGCAGGGAATTAGTTTAATACCAGGTTCAAAAGATAAAAATCATAGAACACCAGTCCAACAGGTTTATTTGGCAGCACTAGCTTTCGGAGCGCTGCTCTTTCACACCGGCACCTCCAAATCATGTTCACCTTTGACAGTGCAGCACCCCCACGGTACAACACATGCACAGGGTCAGTGCAGCTGGGACATGAATCTACACTGACCTGATGGAGGAGGATGAAGGCTCTTTGTCGAGTCACAGCTGTCTTCAGTAAATTACTATCAGAAGATTGAAATAACATGTATGTTAGTGTAAGCCCAGTAAAGCAAGGCTGCAGAATCCATGACCAGGCTATTTTCATGCTTTAATGATGATGAGAGGGTGATGAATAATGTGATGTCACAGTGACATCAGGATCCTCTGATGAAGAGAGAGGATGGAACTGTCGGTCTGATGGAGATGCACATTGATGTAATGTTCAGGTGGTCACTCAAAGCACCAGGACACACAGGGCTATGGCGAAAGTGAGGACTGCAGACGCTGGAGAGTCCAGAGAGTGCTGCTGGAAAAGCGCAACAGGGCAGGCAGCATCCAAGGAGCAGGAGAATTGATGTTTCGGACATAAGCCCCTTTATCAGGAAGGTGGGAGCCTTGGGCGTGGGGAGATAAATGGGAGGGGGTGGGGCTGGGGAGGAGGCAGCTGAGAGTGCAATAGGTGGATGGAGGGGGGGATGAAGGTGATAGGTCAGAGAGGAGGGTGGAGTGGATAGGTGGGAAGGAAGATTGACAGATGGGACAAGTGATGAGGGCAGTGCTGAGCTGGAACGTTGGAACTGGGGTGAGGTGGGGGGAGGGGAAATTAGGAATCTGGTGAAATCCACATTGATGCCCTGGGGTTGGAGGGTCCCAAGGCGGAAGATGAGGCGCCCTTCCTCCAGGTGTTGGGTGGTGAGGGAGTGGCGATGGAGGTGGCCCAGGACCCGATGTCCTCAGCGGAGTGGGAGGGGGAGTCTAAAGTGTTTGGCCATGGGGCGGTGGGGTTGGTTGGTCCGGGTGTCCAGGAGATGTTCTCTGAAGCACTCTGCGAGTAGGCGTCCAGTCTCCCCAGTGTAGAGGAGACCACATCGGGAGCAATGGATACAATAAATGACATGTGTGGAAGTACAGGTGAAACTTTGATGGATGTGGAAGGCTCCTTTAGGGCCTTGGATGGAGGTGAGGGAGGAGGTGTGGGCGCAGGTTTTGCAATTCCTGCGGTGGCAGGGGTAGGTGCCAGGACGGGAGGGTGGGTTGTAGGGGGGCGTGGATCTGACGAGATAGTGGTGGAGGGAATGGTCTTTATGGAAAGCGGATGGGGTGGGGAGAGAACTATAGCTCTGGTGGTGGGGTCTGTTTGTAGTTGGCGGAAATGGCGGAGGATGACGTGATGAATACAGAGGTTGGTGGGGTGGAAGGTGAGGACCAGAGGTTTCTGTCCTTGTTGCAGTTGGAGGAATGGGGTTTGAGGGTGGAGGTGCGGGAAGTGGATAAGATGCGCTGGAGGGTATGGGCCACGTGCTTGGGAATGGGGTTAGGGTAGATAGGGGCTTAATAAGAGGAACAGACAGGATGGGCTGAAGGACCTGATTCCATGCTGTGAAATTGTATGACAAAAAAAACTCCATTCCTCTCTGACCCAGAAAAGATGAGCCCTAATTTAAAAACAGTGTCCCCTCATTGGGACTTAGAACAGTATTGAGTACAATAGTGTACAAATCAAGAAGGGGAAAACATGTCAGCCCACAGACAATGGGCAGAGGTAAAGATAAACATTTCTCCAATGAGCAGTATAGAATCCCTAGCCTGATGAAAATCTAAACTGGGATGTAGCTGTTTCACTGTGAAGTTTATACAAAACCAAAACGCTGGACCTTCAGGGTAACAGGACAACCCAAAATGCTCTGGAGCAGATTGCAAACTTGGTTTGAAATCTAGTCATGAATTCTCGTTGAGAAGATTTTTTCTCATTGAGAAACCAGAATCAGCAATGAGAGAAATGATCAGATAATTAGTTTTGATGTTAATTTAATCCCAAGGTAGGACCTTAAATCTAAACAAAGAAAACTGTGAATGAGAAGCAAGTTGCCTGGTGGTGGTTTGGGGAGATTCATTAAAAGATGTGGCTGCTTACTGAAACATAGAATCCCTACAGCGTGGAGGCAGACCATTCAGCCCATCAAGTCCACACAGATCCTCTGAAGAGCATCCCATCCTATCACCGTAACCCTGCATGTCCCATGGCTAATCCACCTATCCTGCACATCACTGAGCTCTATGGGAAATTTAACATGGCCAATCCACCTAGCCTGTACATCCCTGGGCTCTATGGACAATTTAACATGGCCAATCCACCTAGCCTGTACATCCCTGGGCTCTATGGGCAATTTAACATAGCCACTCCACCTAGCCTGCACATCTTTGGACTGAGGGGGGAAATTGGAACATGCAAGTGCAGGAAAAATGTGCAAGTTTTGCACAACAGTTGGAATTGAATCTGGGCCCCTGACGCTGGGAGGCACCCATGCTAACCACTGAGCCACCGTGACCCCCCTATAAATTGCTATGTGTTACACAACATACATACATTCCTTTAAAGCACAAAAAAGTCAGCAGGAAAAGTGAGCCAACTGGAACTAATAATGAAAGTTAAAGATTGCATTAGATCAAAGCAGCATGCTAATAAAGTTACCAAACAAGTAATAAACTAAAGGGCTGGGAACATTTTAGAATTCAGCAAATGAGGACCAAGAAACTGATAAAGAATAGGACTGTAAACAAGCAAGAAATATAAAAATAGAATATAAAACTTCCAAAGGGATACAAATTGGAAAAGATCAGAAAGGAGAAATATTTCACTGAAATGTCCATCCAGTTATCCCCTAGATATCCTTGACCATCTCTGCTTCCATAATTGGAGAAAGTGAGGATTGCAGATGCCGGCGATCAGAGTCGAGAGGGTGGGGCTGGAAAAGCACAGCAGGTCAGGCAGCATCTGAGGAGCAGGAGAATTGATGTTTTGGGCATAAGCTCTTCATCAGGAGTTCCTGCTCCTCGGATGCTGCCTGACCTGCTGTGCTTTTCCAGCCCCACACTCTCGACTCTGCTTCTGGAATACCTTGTTATTGATAATAATTAAAGCATTATTAATCATTCGTGCCTTGTATAGTTTTAGCAAAACCTTCCTATTTATAAAGTCCATCGCCTTTCAAATAAAGGACGACATCCCAATTGCCTCCCCTATTACCGGCTGAACATTGTTGTTTGCTTTTTTGTGATTCATGTTGAAGGCCTCCCAAATCCGAGGCTTTCTGCAGTCTTTCTCCATTTCATATTTACCTCCTCGTTCCTTCCTTCCTGCCAAAGTGTGTAACCTCACATTTCTCCATATGATATCATACCTGCCAAGTTTTTTGCCCACTGGCTGAACCTGTCTCTATCCCTGTATAGACTTTTTGCGACATCCTCACCACTTGCCATCACTCATCTTTGTGTCTTCTGCCCACTCGGTTAGAGAACATTCCTTTTCTTGTTCCGAGTCGTGAATAGCTACTGTAAATAATCGTGGCCCCAGCCCTATGAGACCCCCCATTTGTTCAATATTTTATCCCCCCTGACTCTGAGTGTGCCTTAGCCAATGACTTGTGCTCTGAGGGTGCTCCCAATAGGCCTAAAACCCTGATAGCTACCAGCATTCCTGGAACAAACTCCACACGATTGGAAACAAATGTGCTGAGATTTGGTAGCCATTTCCTTCATTGTATTCATCCCTTTGATGCATAAGGTCTGCATCAGCCGAATAAATCAGTTGTCTATGATTTGTCAGCCCTGTGTTATAAACTGTGTGTCAGCATTCCTGTGGTTAGATACAGCAGCCTTCTGAGTAACGTCAACTTGCAGTTTCTTTGCGAAGCTTGATGAGCTGTACATCGAGCAGGTCTGGAGCTTGGATGTGGGGCTGCTGTGTCTTTGAATCTTCCTGGTAAAGCCCCTTGGGGGGTGGGGGCATGTGACTTTTTGCTGGTATGACAGATTCCTGCCCTCTTACCCCATCCTTGAAACAACCCCCCACCCCTATCCTGTCCACCCCCAAACATGCAAGATTTACACATCTGGTAACCAACAGGGAAGCCTTGGATATGGCTTTCTGTAAGACGCAGGGCTCCTGTTGCTCATAACAATGTTGAAACACAGGATACAACAAAGTTTACTTGGTGTTTGTTTGACATATGCTTCTTATACCCCATTTGTCAAATCATGAGAAGTCTTTATGGATTATAGATTCATACAGCACGGAAACAGACCCTTTGGTCCAACCAGTCCACACCAACCACGTTCCCAAATTAAACTAGTCCCACCTGCCTGCCATATTCTTCCAAACCTTTCCTATTCATGATGCCTTTTAAACTTTGGGAACTGTACCTGCATCCACACACGAACTGCTCTCTGTGTAAAAAAAAATGCCCTACACATTTTTTAAAAACTTTCTCCACTCATCTTAAAAGTATGCCCTCTTGTTTTGAACTCCCCCACCCTAGGGTGAAGGCCTTTGCTATTCACCTTATCCATTCTCCTCATGAATTTATAAACCTCTATAAAATCGCCTCTCAAACTCCTACGCTCCAGGGTAAAAAGTCCCAGCCTATCCAGTCTATTTTTATATCTCCAAACGTCCATTCCCAGTAACATTCTGCTAAATCTTTTCTGAACCCTCTCCAGCTTAATAATATCCTTCCTTTTTAAGGGAGACCAGAACTAGACACAGTACTGCAGAAGAGGCCTCACCAATGTCCCGTACAATCACAACATAGTGAGCTGATCATTTTATTTTAATATTTGTTCATGAGACTGGCTAGGCCAGCAATTATAGCCCATCCCTAACTGCCCAGAGGGCAGTAAATAGTCAACCACATTGCTGTGGGTCTGGAGTCACATGTAGGCCAGACCAGGTAAGGATGGGGCAGATTTCCTCCCCTAGAGAACATTGGTGAACCACATGAGTTTTTACAACAATGTTGACATAGTCACAATTTGGCTGGTGTTTTATTCCAGAGTTTTATTGAATTCAAACTTCATCATCTGCCAGAATGGGATTTGAATTCATGCCCTCGGAATAGTAGCCTAGGGTTTCAGGAGTATAAGGTGGCTCAGTGGTTAGCACAGTTGCCTTCCAGCACCAGGGACCTGGGTTTGATTACACTCTTGGGAAACTGTCTGTGTGGAGTTTGCACATTTTCCCTGTGTCTGTGTGGGTTTCCTCCGGGATGCTCCAGTTTCTTCCCACAGTCCAAAGATGTGTAGGTTGGGTGGTCTGGCCCTGGGAAATGCAGAGATAAGGTAGAGGGTTGGTTTGGATGCTCTTTGGAGGGTTAGTGTGGATTTGATGGGCTGAATGGCCTTCTAATACACTGTAGGGATTTTATGAAGTGCAGTGACATGACCACTACACCACCATCTTATATCGTGAACACTGTTTCCCTGTTCACTGATACTGGGCTGGAACTGAATTCGCTACCAAAAGAAATGTTGAGCCAAGTAGCTCAAACTCATTATTAGGGAAAACGACATAAGTACAGTCGGTTCGGCTGTAGCATATGCTTCTTCAACGTGGATTGGCTTTAACGCAAATGAAGAATTTAGACCGTAATTTATAGTTCACGAACGTTCCTTACCTAAGACCATAAGACTTAGGAGTGGAAGTAAGGCCATTCGGCCCATCGAGTCCACTCCGCCATTCAATCATGGCTGATGGGCATTTCAACTCCACTATATTGGGTATAACGTGTTTCCAGCCCCATTAGTTTACATAGTGCTGCTATTGTGTGCTTTTCTTATAAGGCAAGATCACAACAAACAGAACTATTTTAGATTACTTACAGTGTGGAAACAGGCCCTTCGGCCTAACAAGTCCACACCGACCCGCCGAAGCACAACCCACACGTTCCCCTACATTTACCCCTTACCTAACACTACGGGCAATTTAGCATGGCCAATTCACCTGACCCGCACATCTTTGGACTGTGGGAGGAAACCGGAGCACCCGGAGGAAACCCACACAGACACGGGGTGAACATGCAAACTCCACACAGTCAGTCGCCTGAGTCGGGAATTGAACCCGGGTCTCAGGCGCTGTGAGGCAGCAGTGCTAACCACTGTGCCACTGTGCTGCCCACCCACTATTGTATTATATCAGAACTGAGTAACATGAAGGAGTAAAGGGTTTGTGAAGTGGGACTGGGTGGAGGCTCATGTGGACTGTGACCATCAGGTTAGGGCAGAATACCCTGTTTGGGCAAACCCTTTTTCTCCCGTTCATGGAAGGAATGTGAGTATCGCCGGGCAGGCTGATTCCTAACTGAGGGGGAGGCAGCCCTTGGGGTGTAGGGCTGAATGGACTCTCACATAAAGGCTCCTTTCAGATGGAGGTTAAGAGTCAACCACATATCCATCAGTCTGGAGTCACAAGTATTCATTCCTGATGGAGGGCTTTTACCCGAAACGTGGATTTCCCTGCTCCTCGGATGCTGCCTGACCTGCTGTGCTTTTCCGGCACCACTCTAATCTAGACTTGGATCTCCAGCATCTGCAGCCCTCACTTTTGCCTGGAGTCACAAGTAGGCTAAATGACCGGTATCCTTCCCGGAAGGATGTCAGTGACCATTTTGCCACAATCTCTAGTTTTACTTTGGTCACCAAGTCACAATAGCTACTCTTTTATTTGATTCCAGATTTAATTAAGTGAATTTAAACCTCACAGCTGCCTAGTGGGATTTGAACATCTATGTCTCAAACATTAACCCAGGCCTCTGGATTACTTGCCAAGTAACATAATCACCATTCCCACAGCCCCAGTAGATCCATTTTGGATGCAATAAAAGTTCTATTGTTTTCAAGAAGTTCATGCTATTACATTGGAAAGAACTCTGACTCAGTGTAAATTGATGGTTTAATCTATTTCACTTCCATCTCCAACATGAGAGAATCTAACCATCGTCCCCCTTAACATTCAATGGCGTAACTATCACTGAGTCCCCCACTGTCAACATCCTGGGGGAGTACCACTGATCAGGATCTGAACGGAACCACATGTGTAAATGTTGTGGCAACAAGAGCAGAACAGAATCCTGCAGCGAGTAACTCACCTCCTGCCTCCCCAGAGCTGGCCCATCATCGACAAGGTACAAGTTAGGGATGTGATGGAATACTAGGAGAAAGTGAGGACTGCAGATGCTGGAGATCAGAGCTGAAAATGTGTTGCTGGAAAAGCGCAGTAGGTCAGGCAGCATCCAAGGAGCAGGAGATTCGACGTTTCGGGCATAAGCCCTTCGTCAAGAAATCCTTTCTGAAGCAGGGCTCATGCCCGAAACGTCGACTCTCCTGCTCCTTGGATGCTGCCTGACCTGTGATGGAATACTCCCCACTTGCCTTGATGGGCGCAGCTCCAACACATTCAAGAAACTCGACACTATCAGGATAAAGCAGCCGCCTTGATTGGCACCACATCCACAAATATCACTCCCTTCACACTGACGCTCAGTAGCAGCAGTTGGTACCATTCAGTTCCAAAATGCACTGAAGAAATTTATCAAGGCTCATCAGACAGCACCTTCCAAGCCGACAAGCACATCCATCTAGAAGGACAAGGGCAGCAGATAAATGGGAACGCCGCCTACCATATGTTTCCCCTCCAAGGCACTCACCGTCCTGACTTGGAAGTATATCACTGTTCCTTCGCTGCCTCCAGGTCTAGGTTCAGGAACTCCCTGTCTAACAGCATTGTGGGTGTACCGACAGTAGATGGACTGCGGTGGTTCAAGAAGGCAGCTCACCCCCAAGGGCAACTAGGGCAATAAATGCTGGCCCAGTCAGCAAACATCCCATCAATGAGCAATTAAAAAAAGAGCCGTGTCTTGAACAAAGCATTGGCAATGGAAACCCCTCAGCTGGCGTGAAGAGAGAAATACATTCAATAAGGGGCACCATATCAATGCAGCCTATCGAAATGTAGCCAAAATGGCCATGGCCACAAAAATGTTGTTTTTGTCCGGGAGAACCTCAGCTGGTGTACTTGATTCCAGGAATTCTCCTTGAGATATTCCAAGCCGTCCGTGAAATATTGGACATCTCTGCCAGTGTAACTCGGCTTTCTGAGCTGGAAAGAATGTTCAGTCTAGCTGGCCCCACAGCCGTTCATTACCTGCCTCGTTAGGAATGATTCACACATCACTAACATCTGAAGGTTTTCAAAAAGACTGCAGCATAAACCGAGTGCCTCAAAGCTTGCCAGTGTCAGTTGACTGTAGTGTAGGCTTATGGAACATGTGCAGTATTGTCAGTACCAGCAGATAGAGCCAGGCATCTGGAGTAACTGTGTTCAGTTCTGAATGTCGTAATTCTGCAAGGATTTATTGGCCATGGAGGATGTGCATTGCAGGCTCACCAGGATAGGAACCACACTAGGGGCGGCACAATGGCTCAGTCGTTAGCACCGCTGCCTCACAGCACCAGGGATTTGGGTTCGGTTCCAGCCTCGAGCGACTGTCTGCGTGGAGTTTCTCCCTGTGCCTGTGTGGGCTCTCCCACCACAGTCCAAAAATGTGCTGGTTAATGTGGATTGGCCATGCTTAATTGTCCAGGGACGTGTAGATTAGGTGCATGAGTCAGGGGTAAATGTAGAGTAATGGGTCTGGGTGGGATACTCTTCGGTGGGTCAGTGTGAACTTGTAGGGATGAAGGGCCTGTCTCCATGCTGTAGAAATTCTAACTCTAACTTTAAAAACATTAATTTCAATTGAACAAGTGTTAAGGCAATGATTAACTCATATTATCGCTAGACTATTATCCAGAGATTCCTGAAGAAGGGCTTATGCCTAAAACATCGATTCTCCTGCTCCTTGGATGCTGCCTGACCTGCTGTGCTTTGCCAGCAACACATTTTTCAGCTCTGATCTCCAGCATCTGCAGTTATTACTTTCTCCTATTATCCAGAGACCCAGATAATGTTCTAGGGATCCAGGTTAGGATCCTACTACTGCCAATAGTGGTGTTTTAATTCAATTTTTAAAAATCTGGAATTAAGAATCTGCTGATGACGATGAAACTGTTGCTGATTGTTGGAAAAACATACCTGGCTGTCTAATGTCCTACAGGGAAGGAATTCTGCCATCCTTACCTGATTGGCTTCCATGTGACTCCAAACCCATAGCAATGTGGTTGACTCTCAGTTGCCCTCTGGAATGGCCTGGCAAGCCAACCAAATGCTAGACAGTCTCAAGGAAATGAAACCAGATGGACCACCTGGAATCAGTCTAGGCACCAAAAAAGACAGTGGCAGAAACAGACACGTCGACCCTACCAAGTCCTCACTGACATCTGGAAGCTCGAGCCAAAATTGGGAGAGCTGTCTCACCCATTAGTCAAGTAACAGTCTGACATAGTCATACTCTCAGAATCATACCTTACAGGCAATCCCCTCCCCCCCCCCCACCACCAACCCCGGATGTATCCTGTCTCACTGGCAGGATACATCCAACAGAGGTGGTGGCATAGTGGTATACAGTCTGGAGGGAGTTTCTCTGGGAGTCCTCCATATTGATTCTGGACCCTATGAAGTCTTATAGCTTCAGGTCAAACATGGGCAAGGAAACCACCTGCTGATTTCCACATGCTGTCCTCCCTCAGCTAATGAATAGGTACTCCTCCATATTGAACAATATTTGGAGGAAGCACTAAGGATGGCAAGGGCACAAGGTGTACTCTGGGTGGGGGATTTCAACATCCACCATCAAGAGTGGATTGGCAGCAGTACTACTAATCTATCTAATAGAGTCCTTAAGGATATAGCTGCGAGACTGGTTCCTTCCCGACCTGCCACAGACCCAGTGAGGCAAAAAGATACTCTACCTCATGCTTACCAATCTGCCAGCTGCAGATGCATCTATCCAAAAAAGTATCAGTAAGCGCAACCACCACACAGCCCTTGTGGAGACGAAAACTTGATTGCACATGGAGAATAACCTCCATCACGTTGTCTGGGAATGTCACTGTTCTAAATGGGAAGTCTTTGAACAGATCTCGCGACTCAAGATTGGGCACCCATGAGGTAGTGTGGGCCATCAACTCAACAGGAGCAGAACTGTACTCCAGCACAATCTGCAACCTCGTGGCCCAGCATAACCTCCACTCAACCATTCCCATCAAGCCAGGGTATCAACCCTGGTTCAATGGAGAGTGCAGGAGGGCATGCCAGGAGCAGTAGTAGGCATACATGAGGATAACTTATCAATCTGGTGGAGCCACCAACCAAGACTACTTTCATGCCAAACAGCATAAGCAGCAAGTGATAGAGCTACATGATTCCACAACCAATGGATCAGATCTAAGCTGTGCACTCCTGTCAAATGAATGATGGTGGACGATTAAACAACTGACTGGAGGAGGCAGCTCCACAAATATCCCCATCCTCAATGATGCAAGAGCCCAGCACGTCAGTGCAAAAGATAAGGCTGAAGCTCTCGCAGCCAACTTCTGCCAGAAGTACCAGGTACCTTGGCCTCCACCAGTGGTCCCCAGCGTTACAGATACCATTCTTCAGCCAATTCGATTCACTCCACGTGATATTAATAAGCAGTTGGAGGCACTGGATACTGCAAAGGCTATGGACTCTGACTATTTTGGCAATAGTATTGAAAGCTTGAGCTCTAGAATTTGCCACTCCTCAAGCTGTTCCAATACAGTTACAACACTGGCATCGACATGGCAGTATGTAAAAATTGCTCAAGGATATCCTGTACATAAAAAGCCAGACAAATCCAACCTGGCCAATTACCGCCCCATCCCTCTACTCTCGATCAAGAGTAAAGTCATGGAAGGTGGCATCAACAGTGCTAACAAGCAGCACCTACTCAGTACCAACCTGCTCAGTGCTGCCCAGTTTGGGTTCCACCAGGGTCACTCTGTTCCTGACCTTGTTACAGCCTTGGTTCAAACAATTGAGTTGAAATCCAGAGGGGAGGGGAGAGTGACAGCCCTTGACATCAAGGCTGCATTCGACCAAGTGTGGCATCACGCAGTCCCAGCACTTTGGTAGTTGGGAGTCATACTTGATATATTGGAAGATAGTTGTGGTTAGAACATAGAACATAGAAAAATACAACGCAGTACAGGCCCTTTGGCCCTCGATGTAGCACCGATCCAAGCCCACCTAACCTACACTAGCCCACTAACCTCCATATGCCTATCCAATGCCCATTTAAATGCCCATAAAGAGGGAGAGTCCACCACTGCTACTGGCAGGGCATTCCATGAACTCACAACCCCCCTGAGTAAAGGTTGTTGGGGGTCAGTCATCTCTGGACCAGGCCATCTCTGCAAGAGTTCCTCAGGGTAGTCCTAGCCCCAAACATCTTTAGTTGCTTCATCAATGCCTTTCCCTCCATCCCTCCATGCTGATGATTGCACAATATTTAGCACCATTTGCGACTCCTCAGATACTAAAGCAGTCCATGTTTAAATGCAACAAGATCTGGACAATATCCAGGCTTCAGCTGACAAATGGAAAGTAATATTCACACCACACAAATGCCAGGCTATGACCATCGCCAGTAAGGGACAATCTAACCATTGTCCTTGACACTCAATGGTGTTACCATCACTGAATCTCCCACTATCAACATCCTGATGGTTATCATTGATCACAAACACAACAGGACTCACCACATAAACACAGTTGGCTGCACAGGGGTGGCTCGGTGGCTCGGTGGTTAGCACTGCTGCCTCACAGCACCAGGGACCCGGGTTCGATTCCTGCCTCAGATAACTGTCATGTGGAGTTTGCACATTCTTCCCGTGTCTGCGTGGGTTTCCTCCAGGTGCTCCGGTTTCCTCCCACAGTCCAAAGACGTGCAGGTCAGGTGAATTGGCCATGCTAAATTGCCCGTAGTGTTAGGTGTATTAGTCAGGGGTAAATATAAGGTAGGGGAATGGGTCTGGGTGGGTTACTCTTCAGAGTCGGTGTGGGCTTGTTGGGCCGAAGGTCCTGTTTTCATACTAAAGGGAATTTAATCTAATCTAAGAGTATGCCAGAGGCTCGGAATACTGCAGCGAGTAACTAACCTTCAGACTCTCCAAAGCCTGTCCACCATCTCCAAGGCACAAGTCATGAGTCTGATGGAATACTGCCCCCTTGCCTGGGTGAGTGCAGCTCCAACAACACTCCAGAAGCTTAAAACCATCCAGAACAAAACAGTTCACGTCATTGGCACCACATCCACAAGCATCCACTTCCTCCACCGCTGATGTTTAGTCACAGCAGTGTGTGCTATCTACAAGATACACTGCAGAAATTCACCAAAGATCCCCAGGTATCACCTTCCAAACCCAAAACCACTTCCATCTTGAAGGACAAGGGTAACAGATATATGGGACCACTACCCTCTTCAAGTTCTCCTCTAAGCTACTCACCATCCAGACTTGGAAATATATTGCCGTTCCTTCACTGTCACTGGGACAAAATCCTGGAATTCCCTCCCCAGTGGCATTGTGGGGGACTGCAGTGGTACAGGAAGGCAGCTCATCACCACCTTCTCAAGGGGCAACTAAGGACGGGCAATAAATGCTGGGCCCAGTCAAGGATGCCCACATTCTAGAGAACGAATAAATAAAAACTAAATTAGGCATTATATTAGCAGAGATGCTAGACAAAAGTAAAGTCACTAGATCGATAGTCCAGAGGCCTAGACTAATAATCTGGGGAACATGGGTTCAAATTCTGCATCTGCAGCTAATGGAATTTAAATCAAATTAATAGATCTGTAATAAAAAGCTTATCTCATTGATGGTGACCATGATAAATACTATCAATTGTTGTAACACCATCTGGTTCATCAATGTCCTTCCGGGAAGGAAATCTGCCCTCCTTACTTGGTCTGGCTGATATCTGACCCCAGACTCCAGACCAGTAACCCTTACCGTTCCTCTGAAATGCCCAAGCAAGCCTCTCAGGTCAAGGGCAATTAGGGATGGGTAACAAAATGTTTGCCTTGTCAATGACATCCACATTTTTGTTTACCCATTCATGGGATGTGGGCATCGTTGGTTTGGTTAGCATTTATTGCTTATCCCTAATTGCCCAGAGGGCAGTTAAGGGTAACCACATGGTTGGGAGTGTGACCGAGCGGTCTAAGGTGCTGGATTTAGGTTCCAGTCTCAAAGGAGATGTGGTCCGAATCCCACGGTTGCCACTTGTGCTGACTGATTATTATAGGGTGGTAAAGTGGTTCAATGGTTATCACTGCTGCCTCACAGCGCTAGGGGCCCAGGTTCAATTCCTGCCTTGGGTGACTGTCTGTGTGGAGTTTGCACATTCTCCCCGTGTCTGCGTGGGTTTCCCCCCACAGTTCAAAGATGTGCAGGTCAGGTGAATGAGCAATGCTAAATTGCCCATAGTGATAGGTGCATTTAGTCAGGGTTAAATATAGAGTAGGGGAATGAGTCTAGGTAGGTTACTCTTTAGAGGGTCGGTGTGGACTTGTTGGGCCGAAGGGCCTCTTTCCACACTGTAGGGAATCTGATCTAATCACATTGCTGGGGGTCTGCAGATGCACGTAGGTCAGAGAAGGTAAGGATGGCAGTTTCCTTCCCTAAAGGACATTAATGAACTGGATAGGTTTTTTCAATAGCTGATAATAGTTTCATGGTCATCATTAAAGTTTTGTTTCCAGATTTCTATCATCATCCACTGTGCCGGGATTCAAGCGCAGATCATTACCCGGGCCTCGGGATTAATCCAGCCATAATCATGTTCGGTTGTCATCTTCCCCTAATTAAGGATGTTAGCCTAGCCAGCACTGCCCACATCCTGGGAATGAATGAAAAAAATCCTTCCAATGAACTGCGAGGCTGATCCACAGTTTGAAATGTTACAGTGCTGTGTGCTGTTTGAAACAGAGACTCTCTGGCGTTCGGAGTCTACTGAAGCTGCTGCTGTCTGATATTCTCATCAGTTGGGTATAATAATCAGTTTGGTCACTAGCCAAATCCACCAATGTAACAGAATTCCATTAAACTCAATGTACTGAGTATTCCATGTCGGAATTCTATAACGAAAAATAGTTTCCACTGTTAAGGAAAACTAAGATGAGGTAGTGACTGTAGCTTTCATCAGGCAGAAGTCTAGAGGGAAATCAAACAGTTGACACCCTGATGGCTGGGTGCAACTTTGAGCTTTAAAATGGATACCCAATACTTTTGACCAACCCAGGCAGACATTCAGCGTTGAACGTGTAATAGCCTTATCTGGGTGCGTGCAGCTCCAACAACACCCAAGAAACTCAACACCATCTGGGACACCATAACCTACTTGATTGACACTCCATTCGTCAGGTTAAAGATTCACTCCCTCCACCACCAACACAATGGCTGTGGTGTAGACTGTTTGGAAGTGGTACCATGGTAAGTGGTTAGGCAGCCCTTCCAAATTTGAAATATTTACCATCCTGAAGGACAAGGGCAGCAGATACATGGAACATCACCTACTGTTAGCTCCGAGCCACTCACCGCCCTGACTTGGGAATATATCATTGTTGCTTCAGTGTCATTGGGTCACAACCCTGACATAATCTTCCCTCATGATACTGTGGGGATAACTTCAGTGGATGGACCACAGTAGTTCAAAAGGGCAGCTCATCGCCACCTTCTCCAGAGCCAGTCAGGTAGCTGACATTGGCAGTGATGTTCACAAGTCAGGAGTGGACAAACGACGTCCACAAAGGTAGCCTCATCACTTCACTCCCATTCCCAGAGATGCTGGACATCTCCAGGCCCTCACAATGACTGTCCCTTCCCATCTAACCTCCCTAAGCTCAGCAGCTTTCCTCTTCTCCCCAATCACCTCAATGTGTCACTTGGCCACTCCCCCACTCTATGTCACATTCTTCCACACTCACTGCAGTTCATAGAAATGGAGGTCCTGCTCCTTGACTCTTCATGTCAATGCTTTGTCAAACCCCCTGAAGTTACTATGTCTTCTCTCCTTCCTCCTCTAGTTGCTACGTCCTTTTCCTATCCATTAGCATCATTCACATCCTCCATAGCTGTCCTTTCTCCCTTCCATTCTCTCTAGCAGTCCCCCTTTCAATTTACCTGACGACAAGCAGTATTCTCTTTCTTTCATTATCCTTCATTCCCCCCTTTCACTACCGTCTACCTCCTCCCATCCTGTTCCACTCCACTCTTCGCTGATGGTCTGGCTGCTGAATTATTAAAGCAAACTCAAGCTCTCTCTTGTCACCATTGTTGCTATTGCCAGTGGAGGGACAGTGGGTTCTGTATACTGTATGGGGTTACTGCTGCCTTATGATAGTTCCCGTATGCAATAAAGTACAGACCCAACTGCGATGTTGGTAATGGAGCTGCGAATCTGCTCAATACATGGGCAGATGGACGCAGAATGAGCACTGCAGAGGGGAGGTGGCTTCTATATCTGCGATTTGTGGCAAAACATAGGGTTTGCTCTGAGCACACACATTAATGTTACATTGATGGTGGTGCAATGATCATGGAGAGCCTCTGAAGAAGGTGTGGCAGCCTAGGCCCACACTCACTTGAGTTGAGAAGATTGAGAACAATCTTAATGAAGGATACAAGATTCAAAATGGCCTCCACAGGGTGGATGCTGGGAGATTGTTTTCACTCCCGGAAGAGGCAGGAACAAAGGGTCTCTGCTTCTGAACGAGGCATCGCTGAGAAGAGGAGAAATTTCTTTCCTCCAAACATCATTAATCTTCAGAACTCCGAACCCCAGAGAGTGTGAAGGCCAAGTCATTGAAAGTGCTCAGGCCTGAGATGGACAATTATGAACTATAGGCGAGGTAAGAGTTGTGGGAATAGTCAAGAAAGTGGAGTTGAGGCCATGATCAGATCAGCCATGACCTTGATGAGTAGCAGAACACATCAAAAGGACAAATGGCAGAATGCCTAGTACATGACCACTGCCAGAAACCTGGCGGCATTAATTCATGTCTAACCTTGTTGCAGAGACACGGGCAGGTTCAGTGAGTGGGTAGAAAAACAGAAATTGCTGGAAAAATACAGCAGGTCTGGCAGAATCTGTGCAGAGTTAATGCTTCAGATCAAGTGAACTTCCCTCAGAATGGAACGGGTGAGTGAGCGACAAATTAGCAGATGGAATACAAGGTGGAAAAGTGTGACGATACTGACTTTGATCAAAATAATTGAAAAGCAGAATATTTTTAAGAACGCGTGAAGTGTGAAAATGGAGTACACATTAAAAGCTAGCATATAGGTACAGCAAGCAGTTGGGGAACCAGAAACCTTCACTGCAAGGGAATTGAAGCACAGGATTTGAGAGATCTTGCTACCACGTGGGATTTTTCAGGGATGATTGCATGCAGTCCTGCTCTTAGAGTTATAGACTCATAGAGATGTACAGCATGCAACAGATCCTTCGGTCCAACCCATCCATGCCGACCAGATATCCCAACATAATCTAGTCCCACCTGCCAGCACCCAGCCCATATCCCTCCAAACCCTTCCTATTCATTAACCCATCCAAATGCCTCTTAAATGCTATAATTGTACCAGCCTCCACCACTTCCTCTGGCAGCTCATTCCATACCCGTACCACCCTCTGTGTGAAGTAGGTTTCTTTTATATCTTTCCCCTCTCACCCTAAACCTATGCCCTCTAGTTCTGGACTCCCCCACCCCAGGGAAACGACTGCGTATTTATCCTTTCCATGTCCCTCATAATTTTGTAAACCTCTATAAGGTCACCCCTCAGCCTCCAGTGCTCCAGGTAAAACAGCCCCAGCCGATATTTTATTGAAAGTATTGGAATGAAGGTTAACTGGACTGCTCCTTGAGATGAGGGGGATGTCCTATGATGACAGGGTGAGTAAATTGTGTCAAACATTCTCTGGAATTGAGAAGAAAGTGAGATACTCTCACGGAAATGTGCAAGATTCTGTTGGGCATTGATAAATTGTTTTCCCCTAGCTGGGAAATCTTGAAGTTTCAGGATAGGTGGAGAAATTTCTTCACTCAAAGAGTTGTCAAAGGATGAAGGAGTTATCTTATGAGGAAAGATTGAGCAGGTTGGGCCTATATCCATTGACGATCAGAAGAATGAGATTGGAACATATACAAATCCGAGGGGGCTTGGCAGCATGGAGTTTGAGAGGATCTTTCCCATTGTGGGAACGTTTGGAATCAGGAACACAGTTTAAAACTTAGACATCTTCCATTTGAGATTGCGATACAAGGGAATCTTTTCTTTTAACGAGTTATTCATCTGTGGAATTCTCTTCCCCATGAGCAGAGAAGACTGGGTTAGTCCATGTATTCAAGATCGGGCTCGTTAGATTTCGGTCAAGAAGATGCCAAGGGTTAGGGTGGATGGCATTCAGGGAAGTGGAGATAAGGCCATGGTTAGATCCCTCATAATCTTTACAAAGGTGGAACAGACTTGAGAGTTTGGGTAGTTCCTTAATCCTTGTGTTTTTATGTGAGTGAGAGTACTCCATCATTGACTACTTCCTGTTTGTTATACAAAGCAGTTAGCTCCCGAGATGATAGGCTAACACTAAGCAAAAAGGTCCGCCCATCAGGATAGGAAGGGCTGCTCCTGGGAGGAGCTAAACCGTTCCCCACCTGGCTCTTTACTTGTTACCGACGATGCGTGGGAACGTGATGTGAACTTACTCTTCGACTGAGCCTTTTGTCTCAAGAGAGACCATGGTGTTATCTCAGACATGGTGCAACTAGCCATCCAATAATAGGCGATAAACCCATTTACTGTTCATCACGACTGAACCAATCATCTCCCAAACAGGTCGTGTGTGTGTCCTTCTCCATATGGTGCCAGTTGTCTAGACACAAACTAACAAGAAGAGTTAGTGCTGGCAGCGCAGTGCATGATATGCTGGGTGTTGTGTGCAACATTGTAGAGACAGTGAGAGCGGTGAGGGTTGGGTAAGGATGAGGCATTCAGTACCTTGCTGCTTCAGTAATCTTGGACTGGCATCACCCGAACGGGAAGGGAGGAAGTAGAGAGCTTCACTCCCTACATTTCTACCCAGGGGGTTCTCGTTGACAGGCTTCAGCCTCCCTGAGAAAGTGGCTGGATGTTCCACCAGGGCACCCCGAGATGGGTCCCCGCCTGACCAAAAGGACAAGTCCAGCTTATATTTCTGTGATACCGATTTGTTTGAGTGAACCCTCAAGTAGAAATTTCTGATATTTTCAGCGCTGATTCCAGGGGTCCTGATGGTTTTTCCAGTGTGGCTTCTGGAATGATTGTGATACAGTAGCAGACTCAAGTGGGGTTATGGAGCCAGGACAAACAAAGAGGAAGGATATAATCCTTGCTTCATTGTGCAGCCAAATAGTTTACAGATCGTTCGGCTTACAATAGCTTCTTTATTGGGAGCCAAGTGAAAGGTATCCACTCACACTTAGCTCCAGGCAAGATTGGGAATCCCACATTAACTCTTTAACAGGAGAAAGCCTTGCCTTTCGCAAGGTAAAGATGTCCCAGGATGACTTAAAGCCAAGGATGTTCTTGTTTTGAATTATAGTTAATAATGTTGCAGTATAGGTATTAACTGGACCCAACCTGTACACAACAAATAAAAGCAAAATACCGCAGACGCTGGAGATCTGACATAAAGCCAGAACCAGCTGGAGAAACCCAGTAGTTTGGCCAGCGTGTGTGGAGAGAGAAATGGACTTAAAGTTTGATATGACCCCTCTTCAGAAATGAAGGGGGCTGGAAGATGATGGTGTCCTATTGACAAAGGAGAAGGAAGGCAGAGATGGTGAGGGTGCCCAGAACAAAGGCAAACGATGTACTGGTACAGGTAAAGGAGGGATACGGGTGCAAAATAGGTGTTAATGCTAAATGGGAATGGGTGGTAACAGGCTAGCTCTACTGACAGCAAAGGGCCAGGGTGGAGAGTAGGCAGGGCTATAATCAAAAAGGAGGACAGTGTTTACACTCGGAAGTTATTGAACCCAATATTGAGACCGTAATGTACTGCTTCATCTGAAAGATGGCACCTTCTGTAGAAATGCTGCAGTGTCAGAGGTCACCACTATTACATTGTGATGCTGAACCAAGGCCCTATCTACTCTCTCAGGTTGACATAAAGGATCCCATTGCTCTGTTTCTAAGAGGAGGAGAGCAATTCTCCTCATGCTCTGATCTATATTCATCCCTCAACCAATGTCGTAAAGGAATTAGCTGGGTATTTATTGCATTACTGTTTGTGGGACAACCTTTTCACACAGAGGGTGGCACGCATATGGAATGAGCTGCCAGCGGTAGTGGTTGAAGTGGATACATTAACAACAATTAAAAGGTTTTTGGACAAATACATGGATAGGAAAGGTATAGAAGGATTATGAGCCAAGAGTAGGGAAATGGCATTAGTGTGGGCTGACATTTTGGTCAGCATGGACCAGTTTGGGCCAAAGGGCCTGTCTCTATGACTCTAACTTGCTGTGTGGCGATTGACTGCTGATTTTACTGCATTGAAACAGTTACTACCCTCCAAAAAAGCACTCCATTGCCTGGGGAATGATGTGGGATATCTTGATACCAGGCATGGCGCTACTAAAATGCAAAATCTTTCTTTCTTGCAGTGCTGATTAGTTAGAGCAAAACGGGATTTTAATGCCTTTTCCATTCAGTCCTGATCACTGAACAGTTTAGTTTGGAATATTAATCATCAAAATTCCATTATCCTGAGCCCAGGGCAGAAGCTTACAAAGTAGTGAAAGCAGTAGCGGAAAATGAACAGAAGATATACAGATGTTCAGCAAATACTTTGGGTAATGAGCACATTAAATATCAGGACAGGTGAAAGCCCAGTTCCTGATGCTGTGTGACCCTATAACAACAGGGATTTTTCGACGCATATTTCACTGTAATTTGAGAGATGACGTTAGGACAGAATAAGAAACTAGACACAGCCTGCAGCCAAGAAATTCCTCCTGTCTTTAGTGAGTAGTGTTGACATGGTTCAAGTCAATATCATCCAAAAAGTTTAACTCTGTCCTGTCAGTCGCTTGCCCTACAACAATAGGCAACTCAACTATATAAAAGGTAAAAACAATGCTGGAATTAGTGGCGCTGGAAGAGCACAGCAGTTCAGGCAGCATCCAAGGAGCAGTAAAATCGATGTTTCGGGCAAAAGCCCTTCATCAGGAATAAAGGCCTGAAGGGTGGAGTGATAAGCTAGAGGAGGGTGGGGGTGGGGAGAGAGTAGCATGGAGTACAATAGGTGAATGGGGGAGGGGATGAAGGTGATAGGTCAGGGAGGAGAGGGTGGAGTGGATAGGTGGAAAAGGAGATGGGCAGGTAGGACAAGTCCAGACAAGTCATGGGGACAGTGCTGAGCTGGAAGTTTGGAACTAGAGTGAGGTGGGGGAAGGGGAAATGAGGAAACTGTTGAAGTCCACATTGATGCCCTGGGGTTAGAGTGTTCCGAGGCGGAAGATGAGGCGTTCTTCCTCCAGCTGTCTGGTGGTGAGGGAGAGGCGGTGAAGGAGGCCCAGGGCCTCCATGTCCTCGGCAGAGTGGGAGGGAGAGTTGAAATGTTGGGCCACAGGGCGGTGTGGTTGATTGGTTTGGGGGTCCCGGAGATGTTCCCTAAAGCGCTCTGCTCGGAGGCTTCCAGTCTCCCCAATGTAGAGGAGACCTCATCGGGAGAAACGGATACAATAAATGATATTAGTGGATGTGCAGGTAAAACTTTGATGGATGTGGAAGGCTCCTTTAGGGCCTTGGATAGAGGTGAGGGAGGAGGTGTGGGCACAGGTTTTACAGTTCCTGCGGTGGCAGGGGACGGTGCCAGGATGGGAGGGTGGGTTGTAGGGGGGCGTGGACCTGACCAGGTAGTCACGGAGGGAACGGTCTTTGCGGAAGGTGGAAAGGGGTGGGGAGAGAAATATATCCCTGATGGTGGGGTCTTTTTGGAGGTGACGGAAATGTCGGCGGATGATTTGGTTTATGTGAAGGTTGGTAGGGTGGAAGGTGAGCACGAGGGGCGTTCTGTCCTTGTTACGGTTGGAGGGGTGGGCTCTGAGGGCAGAGGTGCAGGATGTGGACGAGATGCGTTGGAGGGCATCTTTAACCACGTGGGAAGGGAAATTGCGGTCTCTAAAGAAGGAGGCCATTTGGTGTGTTCTGTGGTGGAACTGATCCTCCTGGGAGCAGATACGGCGGAGGCGGAGGATTGGGAATACGGGATGGCATTTTTGCAAAAGGTAGGGTGGGAAGAGATGTAATCCAGGTAGCTGTGAGAGTCGGTGGGTTTGTAAAAAATGTCAGTGTCAAGTCGGTTGTCATCAATGAAGATGGAGAGGTCCAGGAAGGGGAGGGAGGTGTCAGAGATGGTCCAGGTAAATTTAAGGTCAGGGTGGAATGTGTTGTTGAAGTTGATGAATTGCTCAACTTCCTAGCGGGAGCACGAGGTGACGCCAATGCAGTCATCAATGTAGCGGAGGAAGAGGTGGGGAGTGGTGCCGGTGTAATTACGGAAGATCAACTGTTCTATGTAGCCAACAAAGAGACAGGCATAGCTGGGGCCCATACGGGTGCCCATGGCTACCCCTTTGGTCTGGAGGAAGTGGGAGGATTCGAAAGAGAAATTGTTCATGGTGAGGACCAGTTCGGCCAAACGAATGAGAGTGTCGGTGGAAGGGTACTGTTGGGGACGTCTGGAGAGGAAAAAAACGGAGGGCTTGGAGGTCCTGGTCATGGCGGATGGAGATGTAGAGGGATTGGATATCCATGGTGAAGATGAGGCGTTGAGGGCCGGGGAAACGGAAGTCTTGGAGGAGGTGGAGAGGGTGGGTGGTGTCTCAAACATATGTGGGGAGTTCCTGGACTAGGGGGGATAGGACAGTGTCGAAGTAGGTAGAGATAAGTTCAGTGGGGCAGGAGCATGCTGAGACAATGGGTCGGCCAGGGTGGTCAGGCTTGTGGATCTTGGGAAGGAGGTAGAACCAGGCAGTGCGGGGTTCCCGGACTATGAGGTTGGAAGCTGTGGGTGGGAGATCTCCTGAGGTGATGAGGTTCTGTCTGGGAGATGATGGTTTGGTGATGGGGGTTGGGGTCATGTTCGAGGGGGCGGTAGGAAGAGATGTCCTCGAGTTGGCGTTTGGCTTCAGCAGTGTAGAGGTCAGTGCGCACCCTTTGTCCGCTGGCTTGATGGTGAGGTTGGGATTGGAGCAGAGGGATTGGAGGGCTGTGCTTTGTGACGGTGAGAGGTTGGAGTGGGGGAGGGGGGTAGACAGGTTGAGGCGGTTAATGTCCCGGCGACAGTTGGAAATGAAGAGGTTGAGGGCAGGTAATAGGCCAGCGTGGGGTGTCCAGGTGGATGCAGGTGGGCGAAGGGGTCCTCAGAAGGTGGGCAGGAATCCTGATTGTGAAAGTAAGCTCGGAGGCGGAGGCAGCAGAAGAAGTGTTCGACTGCGTGGACAGAGGGGGATGAAGGTGAGGCCTTTGTTGAGGACCGATCGTTCGTCCTCAGTGAGGGGGAGGTCTGGAGGGATGGTGAAAACTCGGCAGGGCTGGGAGCTGGGATCTGGTGTGGGTGTGGAGCTGGGAGTGGGGGTGGAGCCGGTAACTGGAGTGGGTGTGACGGTGGGGGGAATGGGGGTGCAGTCATGAGCAGGGGAGGTGGGGGAAATGGGGGTGGAGTGAACTATAGGCAATTGTCACCTCAGATGCAATGACTTGCGTTTAATGTTGTCAGTCACACGAATGCAGAAGTGTCAGCAAATACATTTTGATGCGGTCAGTAGGACAGTTCATAATATAGCATCCAAGGAAGTTCTGAAATTCAGGTCGAAGGTGAGCAAGGAGAAAAAGTCTTGGAGATTAGTCAGAGATGGGAGTGTGGGGAGTACTTCAACTACAGACTCACTGCAAACTGCAAGGCAATGAACATTAGTAGCTGTGCAAATCCCCAGAATTGGGCGCGTGCAGAGATCTCAGATGGCTATAGGGCTGTGTTCGGATATAAACGAGGATTGGAATTGTTAAATTGAGGTGCTGCTCAATAGAAAGGTGGTTAACAATGGTGAGTAAATCTTTGCAGATAACTTGTGAAATGAGATACACCTTAAACCATGAGCTAAGTCCATTTGGAATGTAGAGTTGTTTGGACTAACCTGTGTAGTGAAAGCTCCATCTCTATAGGCTTAAACGGAGGGAAAACAAGGGAAGGTGGTGATAGTTAGTCAGCTCGATGAGCCAACCAACTTCTCATATCCTACCCCTTCTTGTAGTCGATGCAAGTTAATTGGATTGTTACAAGGTGCTGAAAGAGCCCACCCCCTGTCTAGTCTCTCACTACAGCCCAGGAGGGTGAGGGGTGTAAAATCACGAGGGATACAGATAAGGGTGAACGATAGGTATCCTTTCCCTAGGATGAGGGATTTCCATAAAACTGGGGGCATAGTTTTAAGGTGAGAGGAGAAAGATTTAAAAAGGACCTGAGGGACAATGTTTTTACACAGAGCGCGGTTCGTGTGTGGAATGTACTCCCAGAGGAAATGGTGGATGTGGGTAGTTGCAATATATAAGAGACATCTGGATAGGTACATGAACTGGAGATGTTTGGAGGGATATAGGCCAATCCTCTTTCATCATAAACCAAACACGTTTTCCTTTTCAAGTATTTGTCTAATTCCTCTTCGAAAGTTTCCATTGAATTCCTTCCGCGGTCTATTCAAGCAGCCGGTACCATCCCGATGAGAGCAACAGACTGAGTGAAACACGGTCTCCTCACCGAACTACTGAGTTTATAAGCTGCAGAAGCAGAAGTAGGCCATTCAGCCCATCGAGACTGCTCTGTAGTTCAATGAGATCATGGCTGATCTGGGAACCCTCAACTCCTCTTTCTTGCCTTTTCCCCATAAACCTCGATTTCCCTTTTTGTCAATTATCACCAATCTCTATCTCTTGGCTGCTGACAGTGGAAGAGGTCTATCCTTGCTTTATCATCAAAAACCCTTCATAGTTTTGTGATTTTTAAATAAATCTTCCCTTAACTTTCTCTGCTCTTAAAGTGGAAACATCTCAGTCCCTCTGGAGTTGACATAACTGTATTCACTCATTCTGGTAACAGTCTGATAAGATTAGATTCCTTGCAGTGTGGAAACAGGCCCTTTGGCCCAACCAGTCCACACCGACCCTCCGAACAATAACCCACCCACACCCATTTCCCTCTGACTAATGCACCTAATATAATGGGCAATTTAGCATGGCCAATCCGCCTGACCTGCACATCTTTGGATTGTGGGCGGAAACTGGAGCACCCAGAGGAAACCCACACAGACACTGGGAGAGCATGCAAACTCCATACAGACAGTCACCCAAGGCTGGAATCCAACCTGGGTCCCTGGCGCTGTGAGGCAGCGGTGCTAACCACTGAGCTGCTGTAACTCTTTCTGCGTCTTCTCTTTCCTAAAGTGTGAAGCATGGAATTGGACACTTATCCATCTATCGATCAGATTCAGTCAGGTCACCCTCTTCAGTAAAATGTGATAGTGGTTGGGGAAATATCTTTAGTTTCAAAGAAGGGAAAGGACACGTAGTGGGTTAGTCAGATTCCTGTGATTGCTGACAGCTTGTGTAATTGCAGCAACAACTCTGAAATAAAGAATGCTACAAATTTAACAAACCTTTAAAAATTAAAAAGTGAAGAGAAAAATACTGTTTAATAAAGTAGAATTTCTTCTTCATGTTTAAAATTCAGCTTTAAATTGTGAGTGAGTGAGTATACAATCAGAATTTCTCATCAGCCAACACTGTCTGGTTGGATTGATTCTGACAGATGCGTTTACAGTCAGGGTGGGGTTGAAGGTTGGAGTTATATGGAGAGGCTATGACCTTCCTCACTGCAGCCCAGGAGGATGAGGGGTGTAAAATCACGAGGGATACAGATAAGGGTGAACGATAGGTATCCTTTCCCCAGGATGAGGGATTTCCATAAAACTGGGGGCATAGTTTTAAGGTGAGAGGAGAAAGACTTAAAAAGGACCTGAGGGACAATGTTTTTACACAGAGCGCGGTTCGTATGTGGAATGTACTTCCAGAGGAAATGGTACAGTTTCAACATATAAAAGACATTTAGATAAGTCCATGAAGTGGAGATGTTTGGAGGGATATGGGCCAGTGCAAGCAGGTGGGACTAGGTGAGTTTGGGGATTATGGTCGGCATGGACGAGTTGGACCGAAGGGTCTGTTTCTGTGCTGTATGACTCTATGGCTCTATGACTTGAGTCAAGTGAGGTTTATTATGCACTTCCTGAGGTGTTAGACCAAGTTTTAATTCTCTAGCATTTCCTGGACAACCACCCAGGTAGGTGAGGTAACGATTAAATCACCATAGTCCCAAAGGGCTGGTCTCTCATTAGAGAGAGGGGGAGAGAGAGAGAGAGAGAGAGAGAGAGACAGAGACAGAGAGACAGAGAGAGACAGAGGGAGAGAGAGACACACAGAGAAAGAGAGAGACAGAGAGACAGAGACAGAGAGAGAGAGAGAGACAGAGAGAGAGAGAGAGAGAGAGACAGAGAGAGAGAGAGAGAGACAGACAGACAGACAGAGAGGGAGCTGGTGGCAAGTTTAACCTGATGGTCACGGTTTAGAGGTCACGATCATGGTTACCTCCGCCTGTGTGGGGAATGGAATCCACTCTCCATTACAAACCAGCCTCCAGCCAATGGCCTTTCCCCTTACGTACCTCAGAACTGTTGGATGTCTGTGTTGTAGCTCAGAGTTGGAGACTTTTATAGAGGGGCCTGTGGACATGAGAATTATCTGTCAGAAACCGAGCATTAGGAACACAAGACCATAAGACAAAGGACCTGATGAAGGGCTTATGCCCGAAACGTCGAATTTCCTATTCCTTGGATGCTGCCTGACCTGCTGTGCTTTAACCAGCAACACATTTTCAACACTGTCATATCAACCAATGACATTCTATGTATTATTCATCAAGCTACTTTGGCATATGATGACATCACCTTCAGGGCAGGTGGGACTTGAACCTGGGCCACAGGGATCTTGATCGGATGGGTCCATTTAGATCAATGCATGGTGTTGCATTTTGACAAGGCACACCAGGACAAGACTTGCCCACTGAATAGAGGAACCTAGGGGTTTAGGTTCAGAGATTCTTGAAATGGTGTCACAGGTAGACAGGGCAGTGAAGAAGGCATTTGGCACGTTTGCTGGTCAGAGCATTGAGTATAGGAGTTGGAATATCATATTGAGGCTTTATAAGACTTTGCTGAGGCCACTTTTCAAATACTGTGTGTAATTCTGGTTGGAGGAGAAAGTGAGGTCTGCAGATGCTGGAGATCAGAGCTGAAAATGTGTTGCTGCAAAAGCACAGCAGGTCAGGCAGGAATGAAGAAGGGCTGATGCCTGAAACGTCGAATTTCCTGTTCCTTGGATGCTGCCTGACCTTCTGTGCTTTACCAGCAACACATTTTCAGCTGTAATTTGGTTGCCCTGCTATGGGAAGGATGTTGTTAAACTAGACAAGTTGCAGAAAAAAATTTACAAGGATGTGGGCCAGGAATGAAGGTTTGAATTGAATTGAAGCTGCATAGGCTGGGACATTTTTCTCTGGAGTATCGAAGGGGAGGGGGGTGGTGTGGTGACTTTATAGAGGTTTATGAAATGATGAGAGGCATAGGTAAGGTGAATAGCAAAATTCTTATTCCAGGGTTGAGGGAGTCCAAAACTAAATGGCACAGGTTTAAGGTAAGAGGGGAAATATTTGAAAGGGACGTAAAGGTTAAATTTTTTACACAGAGGGCGGTGCATGTATGAAATGAGCTGCCACAGGAAGTGGTGGAGGTTGGTACAATTATAACACTTAAAAGGCATCTGGATGGGTATAGGAATAGGAAGGGTTTAAAGGGATATGGGCCAAATGCTGGTAAATGGCACTAGTTTAGTTTGAGAAACCTGGTTAGCATGGATGAGCTGTAGGTAAAAACAAGGATTGCAGATGGAAACCAGAGTAAAGATTGGAGTGGTGCTGGTAAAGCACAGCCGGTCAGGCAGCATCCGAGGAGCAGGAAAATCAAAGTTTCGCGCAAAAGCCCGAAACCATGGATGACCTGTAGCGAAGGTCTGTTGGATTACTCTGTGACACAGGCACAGACACTACCACTGGCCCACAGGTCTCTTAACAGTCTACAGTGTTATCTGTGCTCTCCTCCTCACAAATGTCCAACTTGGGAGAGGGTACCACAGAGCACGGAGAATGTTCACATCGAGAGTGGATGCTGATACAGCCCCCATCTGATAAAGGCCGCAAACAAACTTCTGTGCTTAGTATTGAAAGCGAAGCAGCAGAATATGATGAAAATTAAACAAAAACATTCACCGCTGTGATTTTGTTACATGCCACGTGGAGATATTAAAATCTCTTTTCCACTTTGCATGCCAGGGTTTGAATCGGTCAACCTTTGTGACCCTTCCTGTGTGCCTGAGGATTCAGCCTGTGACACTTTAGGTACCTAATACCAGTCTGAATGTTAGTGATCTGATTTGCATGTTAAATGTGAGACTAACACAACTCTCGCAGCTGCCTGTACGAGTTCAGAACTTGTCTTTTTGGGACTTGCCACATTGCAATACAGCTGGAAACACTGCGAGCTGCGGTGGGTATTTATCCTGACGGGAATACATTCCTGCTGAATGCTCTCATCTTTATTGCTGTCATGGGTCTGATATACATAGGAAGTGCACTCTTTGGTGGGCCTTTGAATATATCAGTTTGTGTCCAAAACCCAGGGGTCCCTTGGAATTTAGGGATATATTTCTGCTGCCACTACATTGGCAAAAACATTTTAAATAATATGTTCTTAAGACACAGACAGAGGCCATTGGGCTTGACTGTACTGGGAATGTTGCTGGGCTAGTAATCCAAGGCCGAGAGAGTGGTGCTGGAAAAACACAGCATTGTCAGGCAGCATCCGAGGAACAGGAGAGTCGAAGTTTCAGGGATAAGCCTTTCATCAAGAAAAGGGCTTATGCCCGAAAAGTTGATTCTCTCCTGCTCCTGACCTGCTGTGCTTTTCCAGTACCACAGTCTCGACTCTGATCTGCAGTTCTCACTCTCTCCTAGTAATTCAGGGTCCCAGACTAAGGTTCGAATCCCATCATGGCAGATGGTAAAATTTACATCCAGTAGAAATTTGAAATGAAAATCTCCACTAACTGACAATTGTTAATTGTTGTAAAACCCATCTGAGTATTAATTCTAGCAAAAGGATATTTGTCTTCCTTACCTGGCCTGACGTACAGACTCGCATCGACATGCCCTCTGGGTAATTGGCAGTGAGCAATAAATCCCCATCCTATAAACAAATAAAATAAACTCTGTCAAGACCTGACCATAATTCGGAGCATCTTTGTTGTCTTGACTCAGTCCCGGGATGAAGGGCATATCTTAGAAGGAAAGGTTGAACAGGTTCAGCCCAAGTCCATTAGAGCTTAAATGAATGAGAGGTGATCTTACTGAAGCATTTAAGATCTTCAGAAGAATGGATAAAGGGCCCCCCCCCAGGAGGATATTTCTTCGTGGGGGAGAGACCAAAGCTAGAGACGTAGCTGAAGAGTAGCAGGTCTCCATTTTTACACAGAGATAAGGATCATGTTTTCTTTCTCATTAAAATGTAGAATTCTTTCTCCCACAGGAGGGAGAGGTTGGATTGTTATATTTAATCAAAGCTGAGTGAGATGGGCTTTTGATAGATGAGGGTGTCAAAGCTTGTGTGAGGGGCAGGCTGGAAAATAGAACTGAGACCACCACCAGGTCAGTCATAATCCTTCGAACTGGGACAAGCTCAAAGGTCCAAATAGTCTACTCCAGCTACTATTTCATAACTGACTTTGTCCTGTGTTCCTGTAATAGCACCTTCATCTTTTCTCTCTAAGGAAAGCAATCCCTTCTTCTCTGAGTCTTCCTCGTGAATAACTGAAGCCTTGTTGTCATCCTGGCCTTGAGACATTGTCTTTGATAGGTCATTGGTCGAAGATTAGATCGAAGATACCCATTGGAAAAGCCTTGGTTAAATAGAACCAGCTTGCCAACCAATAGGAACCCTTTCTTCTTGCAGTAGAAATTGTTAGGATTGTTTGAAATTTGGCATTCTTGCATTGGTCCTGATGAGCACAGGACGATAAGCTTCTTCCATCAATAGCAGGGTCCATCAGGAACATGTGCATTCTTTACATTAACCAGGGATAGTTCCTGTGATAAGTTCACGTATGTGTACAATGTAATTGTGTATGACTCATATTATCAATGTCGAGGAACAGCGTCTGGGATGTGTTTTAGAAAGAACGTGGACTTAAATTTATTTTGAGAAGGAGGATTTGCATTTATATAGCACCTTTCATGACCAGCAGCCAACATGGAGCTGAGTTGTAGCCATGGTTGTCATGTAGGAAACTTAGCAGCCAAGTTACACATAGCAAGACCTTACAAAGAGCAATGTGATTTTGAATCAATGTGTTTGGACACATTTCAATGAATGACCAGGGAGATAGGATTTGAATTTGGATCTTCTGCCTCAGTAGTAGGGACATCATCACTGCCTGGGCCCACTTCATTCTACCTGTAACCATTAAAAATGCATAATATGACCAAGCAGTATCAACAAGTCTGGATGTAAGTTTGCTCGCTGAGCTGGAAGGTTTGTTTTCAGATATTTCCTCACCCTACTGGGTACCATCGTCAATGAGCCTCCGGATGAAGCACTAGTGTTAGTGACCCACTTTTTATTTATGTGTTTAGGTTTCATTAGGTTGGTGATGTCATTTCCCATGGTGATGTTATTTCCTGTGGTGATGTTATTTCCTGTGGTGATGTTATTTCCTTTCTTTGACTACCCTCTGAGTAAAAGAACAGGAATTGACATTACCACAGGAATCACCAAACCAAGGAAACCTAAAGACATAATTAGAAAGTGGGTCACTAACACTAGTGCTTCACCGGCGGCTCACTGAAGATGTTACCTAGTAGGGTGATGAAACGTCTGAAAATGAACCTTCCAACTCAGCGAGCAAACTTACATCCAGAACCTCAACCTGAGCTACAAATTTTCTCAAAACCCACTATTATCAACAATATCAATAATGGCGGAGGAATAGCCTAGTGATATTACTCCACAGATCCAGCTAATGTTCTGGATATGGGTTCAAATCCCGGCATGGCAGATAGTGGAATTTGAATTCAATTTTAAAAAATCTGTAATTAAGAATCTAATGATGACCATGAATTGATTGATGGGGGGAGGCCCATCTGATTCACGAACATCCATTAGGGAAGGAAGCTGCCATCCTTACCTACTCTGGCCTACATGTGACTCCTGACCCACAGCAATGTGACTGACTCTTAACTGCCCTCTGGGCAATTAGAGATGGGCAATAAATGCTGGCCTAGCCAGTGACTCCCTCATCCTGTGAATGAATAATGAAAATAACTTCGAAAAGGGGGAATCATGTCTGATAGATTTATTAGAATTGTTGGAGGAGGTAACCTATAGGATAGATAAAGGGGAAGAAGTTGATGTAATATATTTAGATTTTCAGAAAGTTTAGATTACTTTCAGTGTGGAAACAGGCCCTTTGGCCCAACAAGTCCACACCGACCCGCCGAAGCGTAACCCACCCATACCCCTACATTTACCCCCTACCTAACACTACGGACAATTTAGCATGGCCAATTCACCTGACCCGCACATCTTTGGAATGTGGGAGGAAACCAGAGCACCCGGAGGAAACCCACGCAGACACAGGGAGAACGTGCAAACTCCACACAGTCAGTCGCCTGAGGCGGGAATTGAACCCAGATCTCTGGCGCTGTGAGGCAGCAGTGCTAACCACTGTGCCACCGTGCCGCCCACTAAGTGTTGGTTAAGTATCATACATTAGGTTACTTAATAAGACAGGGGCTCATGGTGTTGACAGGAGAATATAAGCAAGTGGAAAGGGTTGTCTAACTAATAGAAGACTGAGAATTGGGATAAGAGCGGCATTTTCAGGATAGAAAACTGCAGCTAGTGAAGTTCCACAGGGATCAGTACTGGGCCATTATTATTTACAACATATTAATGACTTGGGTGAGGAAAGTGAATGTACCATAATCAAGTTTGCAGATGCCACAAAAATAAATGGAAAGGCAAGTGGTGAGGACGAGTCTACAGAGCGACGTGGACAAGTTGGGCAAAACACAGCAGGTAAAATATAATGTGGGAAAACGCATGATTATGCACTTTGTCAGGAAGTATAGAGGAGGCGAGTATTTTTAAAATGGAAGAAAGCTGTGGAACAGAGAGGTTTGGAAAACATCAACCATGAGTTGCAAAATGTTAGCATCTAAGTTCAGCAGATAATTGGAGGCAAATGGGCTGTTGGCCTTCATTTCAAAGAGAATGGACTTTAAAAAGATGAAGGTATTGCTAACACTATACAAGGCACTAGTCAGACCACAGCTGGAATACTGTGAACAGCTTGGGCCCCTTATCGAAGGGAAGATATACAAGCATTTGAGGCAGTCCAGAGAAGGTTCCCCAGGCTGATCCCAGGGATGGAGGGGATGTCTTATGAGGAGCAATAGATTGGGCCTGTACTTGTCGGAGTTTAGAAAAATGAGAGGTGACGTACCCAGAGCACTTCTCAGGATAGATGCAGAAATGTTCTTCAGGCCTCTCTTTGTTAGGAAAGTGTAGGATCAGAGAGCATAATCTCAGAATAAGGTTCACCCAGTTCAGACAGAGAAAAGGAGGAATTTCCTCTCTCAGAGGTTAGTGAATCAGAGGCTGGCTTGTTATTGATACTGGTAGCTGAGACAGATTGTTGAGCAATAAAGGAATCAGGGAACACTGGGGAAGGGCAGGAAAGTAGAGTCGAGGGTAATCAGATCAGCCGTAATCTCAGTGAACAGCAGAGCAGATTTGATAGGCTGAATGGCCTACTCCTGCTCCTGTGCATGATGGTTTTATGGACACAGACCAAGTGTTGTTCTCTCTAGACTGAGAAATAAGAGGTATGAGGTCGATTCCATAGACAGCAGCCTGGCTTCTAAATCTGAGGTTCGTTGAAGTCTCATTCATGTGGGCTGAAATCCTGATGGAGGAAGTGTGGGGATGTGTTGACTGGGACCCCCTCTGACCATGCACTGAATAGAAAGGGCATAGTGGGAACATTTGAAGAGCTGGAAGGGGCCCTTTCCAACATTCCTTCCTCAACCAGAAGCAGATTAACTGTTCGTGCGTTCGTTTATTGTTTATAGAAGCTCGCTATGCAAACATTGGCTGCCACATCTGCCTGCAAAATAACACCGAGCATATTAAAAAGTCAAGCTTTTGCCTGTGTAACCCTTGGAAATGTCCTGAGGATGTGAAATGTGTTGTATAACAAAGTTGTTTCTTTATACTTTGCAATCTGGATGACTGGCATGAGCTGGGATGTTATCCTGTCTGATTTACTGGGTGTTGTGGCATCAGATTAGAGACGAGATTGGACCTCATTCAGCCCTCATGGACTAGAATTCTCCTTTTCCTCAACTAATAAATCCAGGTCTAAGCTCGGATCAAAGGGATATTTTCATCTAGTTAACGCTATTCCACCAAACATCATCAAGGTAATGACAGGTAAGTCATTTCTCCCTTGTTTCAGCAGTTAAGGTACATGGCAGACACTTCCCTTAATGTTGTTTCAACATCGAGGTAATGTTAATGAACACATTATTCTGAAATTGTTCTGTCCATGGTTTCACTGGGGGCTAATATTGCCAAGGGCCAGTTTCAGAAGTTGTCACCTTCCAAACCACTTTACAAATCCTCCTTTTACTGAATCTTAAAGTTTCTCACAGAATTAATGTCACCCAGTTAAACCAAACCAGAAGATTAAGGGGGGTCTAGTTTAGGCGTTTGCGACGATTAAAGAATCTGATCAAGTAAATGGAAGAAAGTTCTCTTGTGGATGTGTCCGGATTTATGGGACGCAATTTTAAAATTGTAACTAGGCAATCCAAGGAAGTCTATAACAAAACCCCTTTCCTTAGTAATGTTAGAACATTTAGGTAAAGTTAATGAACTTTATGAAATTGTTTTCTTCATGGTCTCAATGTCTAATATATTCAATGCCCAGTCTATGGTGGCACGATAGTTCAGTGGTTAGCACTGCTGCTTCACAGTGCCAGGGACCCAGGTTGAATTCCAGCTTTGGCTCCCTCTGTTGTGGAGTTTGCACGTTCTCCCTGTGTCTTTGTGGATTTCCACTGCATGCTCCAATTTCCTCCCACGGTCCAAAGGTAGGCAGGCTAGCTGGATGGGAAAAGCAGGGTTATGAGGTGGGTCCAGCTGGGAAGCTCTTCAGAGGGTTGGTGTGGACTTGATGGGCCAAATGGCCTGTTCCACACTCTAAATATTCTATGGAAAGGGTAATGGAGTTCTAGCTCTTGGGACTGTGCGATTAAATCTGAAATCCATAATAGCATTCTTAGAGGTAAGGGAGATTTAGAGGCAGGATGGGCAGATTGTGTTTGGATAGTGATTAGTCACCATCCATTTGAAGGTGTTGAATGGTTACCTCCTGTTCCTTTGTTCTAAACAGCTCCAGATCCAGCTCTCCCTTTCTTATTCTGAACTGCAAAATTCCCAGTGCCCTCTAACTTTGGCAGAATCCACCCCACCCCCCCAGTTCATTCTGACATGGCCTGAATAAGTAGAGCACTCTGAAATCTCATTAATAAGACGCGGGATTCACTAGAGAGCAATTAGAATGGTGGCCTGCTCCTTGCCATTATGTTAGAGGAGTTATATACGTGCATCTTGTGGAAATGATCTGATCACACCCCGAAAAACGTGAGTTCCTGATTGCTTCAAGCAACAGAAGGTTTTTCACTTTGAACAGCTTTGTGTAGATTAATCACTATCGGGTTTTTACCCTCTGAGTTTAGAAGAATGATCTTATTGAAGCATATGAAATCCTGAGGGGATTGGAGGAGGGGGCGAGTACCAGAAAGATATTTCCTCCAGTTGTGAGGGAGATTAGAGTGAGGGGACACAGTTCAACACAAGCATTCTCCCTTTTAAGATAGAGATGAGGGAATTGTTTCCCTTTGTACAATGATCTTCCAAAGTCAGCTGGGTTATGGAATATTATGAAGGCTGTGTTAGGGCAAATTTTAATCGACACAGTGGGGGGGGGGGGGGGGAGGTGTGTGTCAAAGGCAGACAGGGAAATATGCACCAGGCCACAATCAGATCAGCCGTGACCTCATCAAATGATGGAGTAGGGGCTGGATAGTCTCCTCCTGCTCCCCCTGTCACCCAGTCTGCATTGGGAAATGGGTAGGCACTTCCCAGCCATGGGTTCAGTCAGAAAGGATCAAATAGTTTATCACGATGAAAGCCTCTCCCTGACACACCACCACCAGGAGCAAGAGAGAAATCCGAATTTATGGAATTGTTTTTCCCAGCAAAGTCCCGACATGAGAAACCTGTCCATTGCTTTCAGATCACGGCCGGTTATTAATTTGAGAGATAGAAGTTGATAAGATGTTACACCAGGATTATGGGCAGCATGGTAGCTCAGTGTTTAGCACTGCTGCCTCACAGCACCAGGGGCCCCGGTTCGATTGCAGCCTCAGTGACTGTGTTTGGAGTTTGCACATCCTCCTGGTATCTGTGCAGGTTTCGTCTGGGTGCTCTGGTTTCCTCCCACAGTCTAAAGATGTGCGGATTAGGGAGATGGGCCATGCTAAATTGCCAGTAGTGTTCAGGGACATTCAGACTTGGTGCGTTAGCTCTGGGAAATGCAGGGTTTCAGACCTTGGTCGGGCGAAGGGGGTGTAGTGGAAATGCTCATCAGAGGGTTGGTGTGAACTTGATGGGCTGAATGGCCTGCTTTAGGGCTTCTATGATTGTCCTTTCCTTTTAAAGGATCAATTGCCTTGAAGCTGGAAGGCTTGAATTGTATCAGAGTGAGTAAAAAACACTCTAGAAAATGGCTTGATCCTTATCAATGGGACTGAAGTCTGCACTGGAAGGTTGAAACACTTAATGTGCTAAAAATAAAACTTGGTTTGACACTTCCTTGGAATAACTGGGGAGACTTGATTTAGGAAAATTACTTGGAAAATGAGTTGCAAATTTATCTTCCTGAGCCAAATTGGAACTATTTTTTATTTACTTAACTTCATACGAGAGAGAAAAAGAGAGAGAGAGAGAGAGAGAGAAAAAGGAATCCATCTGGATCCAATCTGAGGTAGAAAACATTGGAATCACTTTTTCCTTTTTAATGATTATCTTTGTCACCTTGTTGTTCCAAGGCTGTGGAAAGAAAATGGATCTGCTTTTCCCCAGTGCCAAATAAAAGGAACCAAGAGATTGGATTGCTCAGAATCCCAAATGGAATTCGGGATACAGCCTCCAAAAAAGTAGCAGGTGAGCTTTCAAGACACAGTACAAATCTTGGAACATTAATCCTTGCCTTCAGTTGTGGGAGACGGGTGTGAGGAGGATATCCTTTGTTACAGGTTAATCGAGTCTTAGAATGGTTACAGGATACTATTATGGACCATACCAAACTCCCTCAAAATATTTCAAGAAAGTAGCCTTGACTCTTCTTACTATAAAGGCAGATGTGAAGTGGGTGTTCCAGGTGTGATGCAGACGGTCAAACAGCGTGGCTTTAAGCAAAACAGAATTTATTTAAAACACTTCTGTTGAAACATGAATGAAAGAAACTTACAATACCTTAACAATTGGAAAACGTAACCTACCCGATACAGTTACTATTACTAATTAACTGTTCCAATCCAGTTCCATCTCATAAACACACCCCTTGGCAAAAAGGTAAATTCAAACCCAGATTCTTAAAGGCAGGAGGGTACAGCTTGCATAGAGAGATTTCAGGAGAAGGTCAGAGGAATTCTTTACTGAGCTTGCAACTTTCCTGCACTCACATACCTTGTGTCAGCTAAAGCCAGAACAAACCCAAGCTGGAAGAAATGGCCACTCCCCTTCCAGTGTTAAAAGAGATCATTGGTACCTCCAGTCTTTACAAACATTTTTCAAAAAAAAAACCAAGAACAAAATAACTTTTTCAAAGTGACAGCGTCATCAAAACTGAAGGAGGCCATTACGGCTGAATGGCTGGCTTGTGGGCAGTATTACCCATCTCTCTGACAGAACGTACATCTCCATGTATGACCCATCTCTCTGACAGAAAGTACATGGCCATGTATGACCCATCTCTCTGACAGAAGGCACATCCCCATGTATGACCCATCTCTCTGACAGAAGGTACATCCCCATGTATGACCCATCTCTCTGACAGAAGGTACATCCCCACGTATGACCCATCTCTCTGACAGAAGGTACATGCCCATGTATGACCCATCTCTCTGACAGAAGGTACATCCCTACGTATGACCCATGTCTCTGACAGAAGGTCCATCCCCATGTATGACCCATCTCTCTGACGGAAGGTACATGCCCATGTATGACCCATCTCTCTGACAGAAGGTACATCCCCATCTATGACCCATCTCTCTGACAGAAGGTACATCCCCATGTATGACCCATCTCTCTGACAGAAGGTACATCCCCATGTATGACACATCTCTCTGACAGAAGGCATATCCCCATGTATGACCCATCTCTCTGACAGAAGGCATATCCCCATGTATGACCCATCTCTCTGACAGAAGGTACATCTCCATGTATGACCATCTCTCTAACGGAAGGTAAATCCACATGTATGACCCATCTCCCTGACAGAAAGTACATGCCCATGTATGACCCATCTCTCTGACAGAAGGTACATGCCCATGTATGACCCATCTCTCTGACAGAAAGTACATCTCCATGTATGACCCATCTCTCTGACGGAAGCTACATGCCCATGTATGACCCATCTCTCTGACAGAAGGTACATCCACATGTATGACCCATCTCTCTGACAGAAGGTACATCCCCATGTATGACCCATCTCTCTGACAGAAGGTACATGGCCATGTATGACCCATCTCTCTGACAGAAGGTACATGCCCATGTATGACCCATCTCTCTGACAGAAAGTACATCTCCATGTATGACCCATCTCTCTGACGGAAGCTACATGCCCATGTATGACCCATCTCTCTGACAGAAGGTACATCCCCATGTATGACCCATCTCTCTGACAGAAGGTACATCCCCATCTATGACCCATCTCTCTGACAGAAGGTACATCCCCATGTATGACCCATCTCTCTGACAGAAGGTACATCCCCATGTATGACACATCTCTCTGACAGAAGGTACATCTCCATGTATGACCATCTCTCTAACGGAAGGTACATCCCCATGTATGACCCATCTCTCTGACAGAAGGTACATCCCCATGTATGACACATCTCTCTGACAGAAGGTACATCTCCATGTATGACCATCTCTCTAACGGAAGGTACATCCACATGTATGACCCATCTCTCTGACAGAAGGTACACCTCCATGTATGACCCATCTCTCTGACGGAAGGTACATCCACATGTATGACCCATCTCCCTGACAGAAGGTACATCCCCATGTATGACCCATCTCTCTGACAGAAGGTACATCTCCATGTATGACCCATCTCTCTGACGGAAGGTACATCCACATGTATGACCCATCTCCCTGACAGAAAGTACATGCCCATGTATGACCCATCTCTCTGACAGAAGGTACATCCCCATCTATGACCCATCTCTCTGACAGAACGTACATTCCCATGTATGACCCATCTCTCTGACAGAAGGTACATCACCACGTATGACCCATCTCTCTGACAGAAGGTACATCCCCATCTATGACCCATCTCTCTGACGGAAGGTACATGCCCATGTATGACCCATCTCTCTGACAGAAGGTACATCCACATGTATGACCCATCTCCCTGACAGAAGGTACATGCCCATGTATGACCCATCGCTCTGACAGAAGGTACATCACCACGTATGACCCATCTCTCTGACAGAAGGTACATCCCCATGTATGACCCATCTCTCTGAAAGATGGCATATCCCCATGTATGACCCATCTCTCTGACAGAAGGTACGTGCCCATGTATGACCCATCTCTCTGACAGAAGGCACATCCCCATGTATGACCCATCTCTCTGACAGAAGGTTCATCCCTAAGTATGACCCATTGCTCTGCCACAGCAATCCAGCAAGTCCCACTCCCCTGCCTTTTATAGAGTCATAGAGTCACAGAGATGTACAACATGGAAACAGACCCTTCAGTCCAACCCGTCCATGCCGATCAGATATCCCAACCCAATCGAGTCCCACCTGCCAGCAGCTGGCCCATATCTCTCGAAACCCTTCCTATCATATACCCATCCATATGACTTTTAAATGTTGCAATTGTACCAGCCTCCACCACATCCTCTGGCAGCTCATTCCATACACGCACCACTCTCTGCATGAAAAAGTTGCCCCCTAGGTCTCTTTTATAGCTTCCCCTCTCTTCCTAAACCTATGCCCTCTAATTCTGGACTCCCCAACCCCAGGTTAAAGACTTTGCCTATTTACCCTCTCCATGCCCCTCATGATTTATTGTAAACCTCTATAAGGTCACCCCTCAACCTCCCGACGCTCCAGGGAAAACACCCCAGCCTGTTCAGCCTCTCCTTACAGCTCAAATCCTCCAACCCTTGCCCAGCCATTTCTTTTCTCTTCTGGTAATCATCCAATTCTCTTTTCAAAGCCACAGTTGGACCTGCCGTTTTCTGGGCATCCACGTGTTTCCAACTCTGACCCCGTGTTGCTGATGGGATTCTGCCTGTGCTGCCATTGCTTCTACATGGAACCATTTTAAACAGAGATCCTCTGCTCCTTGATTCTCCTGACATTGAGACCAGTCTCTCTGACCATGCCCCTCACGTGTTTGAAAACCTCTGGGAGTCTCAATGAGTCTGCTTTTCAAACCATTATTGAACACGCTGTCATTATTATTTCCCTCTTTTCCCATGCAGAAAGAGACCCAGCCTGGCCTTTCCCACAACAGCTTCTGAGAATATGGCAGTATTTTCTGCTTTGGTTTCCATGAGTTTTCACGTTCAGTTGTGTCACTGTTGGAATGACAATGATGCAGCTGTCACTCACAGTGAACGGGGAATGTCATGGGAAGCCCCTTATTAATGTGGAGAAAGTGAGGACTCCAGATGCTGGAGATCACAGTCAAAACGTGTGGTGCTAGCAAAGCACAGCAGGTTTAGGTCCGAAATGGCAATTCTCCTGCTCCTCGGATGCTGCCTGACCTGCTGTGCTTTTCCAGCACCGCGCCTTTTAACCCTTACTAACGTGGTTCAAGATGCCATAATATTACAGTTTGCATGGGAGTCCCACAACTCCACAAAAGATCTTTTCACTAGATAAAAAAATAGGAGGCAGAACAAACTTTTTTTAACAATGTGGTGAATGTGGTCTCACATTTTGGAACTCAATATTCACACTACTGTGAAAATGTCACAGGAACTGTTTTCAGAGGTGTTGAGGTAAAGGAAAAGACTGGCAAAGTGACCAAGGAAGAGAAGAGTAAAATTCCCTTTCGTCCAGTCAGTTGCAATCTGAAATGCATTGCTTCAAAGGACAGTGAAAGCAGAAATGATTGTCGGGCCATTGGCTGGAAGCTTTACCTGCAAAAAGAATTGCAAGATGAGTGAAGATAGAAGAACGGAAAGGGAATTAATTGAACAGAGTTTTTGATGAGATGCACAGAGCTGACACATGGGAATGACAGCATTTGTTATTAGTATATGTATTACCTAGTGTTCACTTTCATTTCATTCTTAGTTGTCCCCGTTGAGCACCATCAGTACATATGTGCTGTCCATTTATCTTGGTCCCATGATCATTCCACCACAGACGCATGCAATTTAACACGCATATGCGATTCCAGCAAAGACCACAAGCTAAGTATGTGGCAGTAATTCTGCCCAGTCCCTGATAAACTAACAGTAAACTACCCCTGCACATAAAGCTCTTTGCTCTGGCGTCAAATGGTCCCCTGCAAATGTGCTATCAACAGGAAGTTGCCGAACAGACCAAAGTGTTTCAAAATGACGCTGCTGCATCAGTTCTCCAGGAGAATCCCTGCCTCCCACAATCCTGAAAAATAATGTAGGAAGAAAGATTACTCCCTAAGCAGAATACAAGAGAACAATAACGTCTTAGAAAGCTGGACCTTGGTAAGCAGCTGATTGCAGAACCATTTAGATTTTCCTGTCGAAACCTGCAGCATAGATTAAGTAATCCTTAGGGCCTGTAGTCATATTTCCTTATGTTTCATGCAATGAGCAGTCATGGTTCCACAGTTAGTTTTGAGGTTAAACATATCCCTTCGTCTCAGTTAAAATGCTGCCCCGGGAATAATTGCAGGATCCATCTCGAACCCAGGCACAGAATTAGCAGGAAATTAGTTCTGAACGTTTGCGACATGCCAGTCTTCTGAGAGAATTGCTTTTCCGACAATGCCCTACTCTGCTTAAATGTGCAATATTCTCTGCATACATTTATATATATATATATATATATTATATATATAGCTTTGTATAAATGCATATTCATAGGCCCCATTGCTAAGATCTGGCTGACTCACAATGTATAACTGTTACTTACCCAAGACAACGCCAGCAGCACTGGCGATAAATGTTCCATTCTTTGTCACTTTCCCATACTTGTATATTCCTCGCTGAGTTTGAATGCAATTTGAGAACTTGCTTCCCCATTTAACAAGTATTTGCTGCCTCATCTCCCTGTCTGAAGCTCAGCAGTGCCAGAGACAACAGCAAAGGCTGCCCCTCGGAATTGGCTCGCGCCAAGAACTCACTCACTGGTGGACTGACCCTTAACAGCTCAAAGCCTCATGCAGAAGATCATCCTTAGCACTGGCTCTGCAATCTGGTGCCCTCTGGGCACAGTAGGCTGTGAACAGGCCTCCGCTGAGTTTTCTCAGTCTTTGTGAAGACTCACACCACAATGACTTCTTGTCTTAGTTCATATTACTTACGAAATTGGGGTGAGGTTGCAGGGGGTGGGGGTGGAGGTGACATTGGAGAGTTGTTTGAGCTCAGGAGGCCATTTGTCCAAGTATGTCTGTGCCGACTCTCTTCAGGAGCAGCTCACCTTATTCTCTTGGATTCTTTTCTGAGATGTGGGCCCCACTGGCAAGGCCAAGATTGGCTGCCCATTTCCTAACGCCCTCGAACCGAGCGGTTTGACCAATCATGTGGCGGGTGAGGCCCTCCAGTGCTGAATTGCTGGGGGCTGGCTTTTCGAGACAGAGGGCGCCTCCAACAGGTTTCCCTCCAATCGAATGAGGCTCTGTTGAGGAAGGGGTGGGGTGAGGGTTAGGGAATATTGATGGGGTTTGGGAATGGATGGGGAGTGGTGCCCTCTACATTTGCAGTGGGTGACTGCAGGAAGGTGTCTGTACTTTTGCCTGGAGTGCTGGAAGCCAACTGTAGCCAAGTGGTCATCTCCAGGCTGCTGGCATCATGCTACTTGAGTGAACTCCTGTACCTTCAGAGCTAGCTATGGATCATATAGCACTGAGACATTCAATAAGCTTTCATTACAACACTTGTGAACACGGCAATCACAAGCACAGGCGTGTGTTTGGGCTCAAAGCTAAACAATTCCGTTGTACTGTAACATGCTTCCCACAATGTATCATGCTACAAGTGTAGTCAATAGGATAGAGACTGAGAGTTTCATACCATTGGGCCACCTGCCATGATATTTTCATGACAGTATGTCCCTTACTGATGTACCACATTGCTGCTTCAAGCCATACGTTGTGAGAGGGATACAAACAGTTCACAGAGAGATATTGGTGGGTTAGGTAAGTGGGAGTGAAGTTGTTCATTTTAGAAGGGAGAACAAACAGACTATTACTTAAGTGGAGAAAAACTGCAGAAACCTGCAATACAAAGGGACTTGGGGGAATTGGGCACAAAACACAGAAAGCTAGCTCACAGGCACAGCAGGTAATCCGGAAGGCGTATGGAATGTTGGCCCTTATTTCAAGGGGGTTGGAGTGTAAGAGTAGGGAAGTCTTATTGTGACTGTACAAGGTGCTGGTGAGACCACACTTGAAGTACTGTGAGTAATTTTGATCCCTTATTTAAAGCAAGATATTGTTTCATTGGAGGCAGTTCAGAGAAGGTTTGCTATGATGATTCCTTCAATGGAGAGATTGCCTTCTGAGCAACAGGTGAATTGTTGAGGGTATCGTTCACTCATCTAACATTTGCCTTCTCATTTCCATAAGAGTAGAGTACAGTAGCTTTTATTTGTCATTTCTACCCTATACAAATGATACAGTAAAAAACAAGACAGCCTTCCTCCAGTGCTGAAAATGTGTTGCTGGAAAAGCGCAGCAGGTCAGGCAGCATCCAAGGAACAGGAGATTCGACGTTTCGGGCATAAGCCCTTCTTCAGGAATCCTGAAGAAGGGCTTATGCCCGAAATGTCGAATCTCCTGTTCCTTGGATGCTGCCTGACCTGCTGCGCTTTTCCAGCAACACATTTTCAGCTCTGATCCCCAGCATCTGCAGACCTCACTTTCTCTTCGAAGCCTTCCTCTAGTACCAAGGATGCTACATGAACAATACAAACTGCACAATCGTACACGGGGCTGGATACATTGCATAGGAAGTGCAACAGCCAAGTTAGAGGGTAATAAACGAATGATAATTAATAGACATTTTCAAGCAACAATTAGAAAGAATTTCAGATGGAAAAGAGACTGATCATACAGTGTTCAGGAGCCTGATGGCCTGGGGGAAGGAACTGTTCCAGAGTCTGGCCATGTGAGACTGAGTGCTCCGGTATCTTCTGCCAGATAGTGTGTAGTTTTCTGATTTATTGAAGCAGAGTGCAAGGTCTGTTTGTTCCTTTCTTTTAGTTGCTTTGTTGTTGTGTCCTTTTAGTTTTCCTTCTTTTGCTTTAGTTTTTCATTATTTTTAATGGCTGCCTTAAGAAGGGTTTTATGAGAATGAGTGTAAGACCTTTCAGAGATAAATGTCTGTTTAGAGCAGCTTTCAGTCGTAGAGAGAGAGAGAGAGTTTGCACCAGATAAGGCGTTGTGAAGTTTGCGACATTCCATTTTTGGCGCCGAATTGAAAAAAAAAGCTTGCACAACCAACTGCACACGGATAAGCTTCTTCAGGTTAAAAAAAAAATCACTTTGCGAAGCTTAAACTTCTGTGTTCTCCAACAGGAAGGCTTAGCAGTTACTGTCACTGTTAATTTAAACCTGTAGGAAGCCTTTTAACCTTCAATTTTTCTTCAAAATATTGAAGAAGTCCTTTGACTGTACACCTTAGATTTTATGTCAGGAGGCAGACTGAAACTTTGCTTTTTTAGTTTGTGTTAAAGAGGGCGTCAGGCCTTCAGGCCTTGAAATTCAAGTCGGTAGAAAGTAAACCTGCTTCCTGTCTAACTAAATTGGAAGTTGGTCATCTGAATGTTCGGAGACAGTGAGGACTGCAGATGCTGGAGATCAGAGTTGAGAGAGTGGCGCTGGAAAAGCACAGCTGGTCAGGCAGCATCCGAAGAGCAGGAAAAATCAATGTTTGGGCAAGAACATCTGGAATGAGGCTGAGAGCCTCATGGGTGGAGAGATAAATGGAAGGAGGGTGGGATTGGGGAGAATGTAGCTGAGAATGCAATAGGTGGATGGAGGTGGGGATAAAGGTGATAGGTCAGTGAGGAGGGTGGAGCGGGTAGGCGGGAAGGAAGATTGACAGGTGGGACAGGTGATGAGGGCGGTGCTGAGGTGGCAGTTTGGAACTGGGGTAAGGTGGGGGGAGGGGAAATGAGGAATCTGGTGAAGTCCACATTGATGTCCTGGGGTTGGAGGGTCCCAAGGTGGAAGATGACACGTTCTTTCTCCAGGCGTCAGGTGATGAGGGAGCAGCAGTGGAGGAGGCCCAGGACCTGCATGTCCTTGGCAGAGTGGGATGGAATGCTGGGGTTGATTGGTGCGGGTGTCCTGGAGATGTTCCCTAAAAGCGCTCTATGTGAAGGCGTCCAGTCTCCCCAGTGTAAAGAAGATTGCATTGGGAGCAACGGTTACGATAAATGACATTTGTGAATGTGCAGGTGAAACTTTGATGGATGTGGGAGGCTCCTTTGGGGCCTTGGATGGAGGTGAGGGGGGAGGTGTGGGTGCAGGTTTTGCAATTCCTGCAGTGACAGGAGAAGGTGCCAGGATGGGAGGGTGGGTTGTAGGCGGGCGTGGATCTGACCAGGTAGTCACGGAAGGAACGGTCTTTGTGGATAGGGGTGGGGAAGGAAATGTATCTCTGGTGGTGGAGTCCGTTTGTAGATGGCGGAAATGTCGGCGGATGATGCGATTTATGAGGAGGTTGGTGGGGTGGAAGGTGAGGACCAGGGGGTTCTGTCCTTGTTGTGGTTGGAAGTTTGGGGTTCGAGGGCAGAGGTGTGGGATATGGATGTAGATGAGATGCATTGGAGGGCATCTTCAACCATGTGGGAGAGAAAGTTGCAGTCTTTAAAGAAGGATGCCTTTAAAGAAGAATGCTTTACAAACCAGAGCTGTCTAATCTTTAGCGAGGATTCTTTACTAATCAGGTATTCACGCTTATGAGTGTACCACCACCACAATGTGATGTGATGTGATAGCTGATGGTCTTCAGATGTTGTAGTGTGGTACTTGTCTTAGCTCCTGTAACCTAAGAATGAGACATGGACCATGTAGTGCTGAGGAATTCAATGAATCTTTATTGCAACACCTGGTATCCACATATGTACAGGACAGTTAGAGGGATTGGTGTATCTGGGCCTAAGCTAAGTAATTCAGCTGTACAGGACCATGCTACCCACAACATGCTGCAAGAGGACTTCAGTAAGATGGAGACTGAGAGCTTCATACCATTGGGTCGCATGCCACGATGTGATGATGACTTCATGAGCGTGTTCCTTAAAGGTACATCACTCTGCAATTGGGAGCTATAACCCTCCACTTGGAAACCTGGAGACTGATCAGAAACTCTCAATCTTCCAGCATCTGCACTAATTTGCTCCTATAGTTCAGCATTAATTGTTGGCAAACTTTGCAACTGGGTATAATGTGCTGCCCATACCAAAATATGCCAGGTGTGGGTACTTGAGCAGGCTATTTTATATGAGGGACTATTGTGGCATATTGGTAATGTCCTTACCTCTGAACCAGGAGGCCTGAGTTCAAACCACACTTGCACCAGAGGAAGTGTCGTCACATCACTGACCAGGTTGATTGGGAAAACCTTATGGAAAAGGGAACAGGATACCTCAGTCATGCACCCTCCACCCCAAAGGGGAGACAATGGTCTGGTGGTGTTATCGTTGGACTGTTAATCCAGAGACCCCGGTAATGTTCTGGGGATCTGGGTCTGAACCCCGCCACAGCAGATGGTGGAATTTGAATTCAATAATGGGAGAGGAAAAAAAGATCTGGAATAAGGAGTCTAATGATGACCATGATTCCTGATGAAGGGCTTATGCCCGAAATGTCAAATTTCCTGTTCCTTGGATGCTGCCTGACCTGCTGCGCTTTAACCAGCAACACACTTTCAGCTCAGTAATGATGACCATGAGTCAATTGTCAAAAAACTCCGTCTGGTTCATTAATGTCCTTCAGGGAAGGAAACTGCCATCCTTACCTGGTCCTGCCTACATGTGACTCCAGACCCACAGCAATGTGGTTGACTCTTAACTGCTTCTGGGGCAATTAGGGATGGGTAATAAATGCTGCCTAGCTAGTGATGCCCTCATCCCCTCAGTGAATAAACAAAAGAAGACTCACTTTCTTCTTCAATACACTTGCCCTCCACCCTGAGCCCTGTCCAAATCCAGCCTGAGATGGTTATGAATATCGTGGTCCTGTCTGACTGCCTGTGCATGGCAGGGAGGGGTATTGTGAAGTTAGAGTTCTGAAACTGGGAGGACACGGGTTGTGGTGAATGTAACTGTGAACGACAGGGACTGGGATGATGAAGTACTGAGACTCCCCCCTTCCGAAGGGGCACCATTTCCCAGATTTTAGCTTTGACCTGCTGATTGAAGTGACTCAGCTTCTTACAGTTGGATCCATACTTCAAGAAAGTACCTTTAAATGGCAAGATCAGAATCCTTACCTTTAAGAAGGGAGTGGGATAAGCTGCTGAAGGGATTGCAGGCATACCAGGAAAGGGCAGGGAAGTTGGGATGAGCTGAATAGTTCTTGCAGAAGACCAGCGTGGATTTGATGGGATGACTCACCCTCTGTGTATGTCTGGGATGCGGTATTGCTGGTTATTATCCATCCCAAGCTCCTCGTGAGGAGGAGCTGCCTTACTGAACCAGTGCAGTTCCTGCCGGGTGCTGGATTCACTAATCCTATTCCATGAATTCAGCTGATCCAGAAAGATTAATTTCTTAAAGCTTAATTGCATGTTTATTTGCAAATTTCTGCAGTTAATTGACTGTCTTTAAAACCCACCGAGGAACTGCTGTACGGGGAGAGCTCACTGCCTTACAGGCCTCATCGCCAAACTTCTTTGTGGGGCCAGTTTGAATCTGCCCAACCTGTCGAAAAGTTGGCATCAGTAACCAGTGATGCTAGGAGGGATGCAATGTCAAACTTCCATGTAATTCCATGAGTTCCTCACCCAGCCTTTAAGGGTAAAATTACTGATCTATCTCAAATTTGTAAAAGCTATGAAATGAATGTATCAGAAGACGCTGAAAATTATTATTTCTGGGACACTCAGTATTACCAGGAGTAGCTTGTTGAGTTAGAATTTCCTATCAAATTAACAAGGACACTGGTACTTATGTGTAAATGGCTTCCCAGTCCCTCCCCCTCCTCCCAGCCACCTGTCAGATTCATTTCTCTCATTGACCAACCAGGTCGTACCCTCTACCTGTCTTCACCGATCCCCCCTACTTAACCACCCTGCCCCACGTCCCTCTTTATCTGCAGCTCCCCCACACCCACCCCCAGTCCTGCAGAAGGGTTACACCAGAAACATTGACTCCTGCACCTCCTGATGCTAGGGGAAAGTGAGGACGGCAGGTGCTGGAGGTCAGAGTCGAGAGCATGCTGCTGGAAAAGCACAGCATGTCGGGCAGATCCAAGGAGCAGGAAAATCGATGTTTTGAGCATTAGCCCGTCATCAGGAATGAGGCTTCTCAGATGCTGCCTGACCAGCTGTGCTTTTCCAGCACCTCCTGATGCTGCCTGGCTTGCTGTGTACCCCAGCCTCCTGCCTGTCCCTCCTGATGCTGCCTGCCTTGCTGTGTTCTCCCAGCCTCCTGCCTGGCTTGCTGTGTTCCTCCAGCCTCCTGCCTGTCCCTCCTGATGGTGCCTGCCTTGCTGTGTTCTCCCAGCCTCCTGCCTGTCCCTCCTGATGCTGCCTGGCTTGCTGTGTTCCTCCAGCCTCCTGCCTGTCCCTCCTGATGCTGCCTGGCTTGCTGTGTTCCTCCAGCCTCCTGCCTGTCCCTCCTGATGCTGCCTGGCTTGCTGTGTTCCTCCAGCCTCCTGCCTGTCCCTCCTGATCCTGCCTGCCTTGCTGTGTTCCTCCAGCCTCCTGCCTGTCCCTCCTGATGCTGCCTGGCTTGCTGTGTTCTCCCAGCCTCCTGCCTGTCCCTCCTGATGCTGCCTGCCTTGCTGTGTTCCTCCAGCCTCCTGTCTGTCCCTCCTGATGCTGCCTGGCTTGCTGTGTTTTCCCAGCCTCCTGCCTGTCCCTCCTGATGCTGCCTGCCTTGCTGTGTTCCTCCAGCCTCCTGCCTGTCCCTCCTGATGCTGCCTGGCTTGCTGTGTTCTCCCAGCCTCCTGCCTGTCCCTCCTGATGCTGCCTGCCTTGCTGTGTTCCTCCAGCCTCCTGTCTGTCCCTCCTGATGCTGCCTGGCTTGCTGTGTTTTCCCAGCCTCCTGCCTGTCCCTCCTGATGCTGCCTGCCTTGCTGTGTTCCTCCAGCCTCCTGCCTGTCCCTCCTGATGCTGCCTGGCTTGCTGTGTTCCTCCAGCCTCCTGCCTGTCCCTCCTGATCCTGCCTGCCTTGCTGTGTTCCTCCAGCCTCCTGCCTGTCCCTCCTGATGCTGCCTGCCTTGCTGTGTTCCTCCAGCCTCCTGTCTGTCCCTCCTGATGCTGCCTGGCTTGCTGTGTTTTCCCAGCCTCCTGCCTGTCCCTCCTGATGCTGCCTGGCTTGCTGTGTTCCTCCAGCCTCCTGCCTGTCCCTCCTGATGCTGCCTGGCTTGCTGTGTTCTCCCAGCCTCCTGCCTGTCCCTCCTGATGCTGCCTGGCTTGCTGTGTTCCTCCAGCCTCCTGCCTGTCCCTCCTGATGCTGCCTGGCTTGCTGTGTTCCTCCAGCCTCCTGCCTGTCCCTCCTGATGCTGCCTGGCTTGCTGTGTTCCTCCAGCCTCCTGCCTGTCCCTCCTGATGCTGCCTGCCTTGCTGTGTTCCTCCAGCCTCCTGTCTGTCCCTCCTGATGCTGCCTGGCTTGCTGTGTTCTCCCAGCCTCCTGCCTGTCCCTCCTGATGCTGCCTGGCTTGCTGTGTTCCTCCAGCCTCCTGCCTGTCCCTCCTGATGCTGCCTGGCTTGCTGTGTTTTCCCAGCCTCCTGCCTGTCCCTCCTGATGCTGCCTGGCTTGCTGTGTTTTCCCAGCCTCCTGCCTGTCCCTCCTGATGCTGCCTGGCTTGCTGTGTTCCTCCAGCCTCCTGCCTGTCCCTCCTGATGCTGCCTGGCTTGCTGTGTTCTCCCAGCCTCCTGCCTGTCCCTCCTGATGCTGCCTGGCTTGCTGTGTTCCTCCAGCCTCCTGCCTGTCCCTCCTGATGCTGCCTGCCTTGCTGTGTTCCTCCAGCCTCCTGCCTGTCCCTCCTGATGCTGCCTGCCTTGCTGTGTTCCTCCAGCCTCCTGCCTGTCCCTCCTGATGCTGCCTGGCTTGCTGTGTTCTCCCAGCCTCCTGCCTGTCCCTCCTGATGCTGCCTGGCTTGCTGTGTTCTCCCAGCCTCCTGCCTGTCCCTCCTGATGCTGCCTGGCTTGCTGTGTTCTCCCAGCCTCCTGCCTGTCCCTCCTGATGCTGCCTGCCTTGCTGTGTTTTCCCAGTTTCCTGCCTGTCCCTCCTGATGCTGCCTGCCTTGCTATGTTCTCCCAGCCTCCTGCCTGTCTACTTCAGTAAGAGAGAGGCAGATGTACACACGAATGGGAACACCCCCAAGCTGCAAACCCGAGTATTTTAAAAACATCTGTGCCACTCTCTCGTTTCAGGAGAAAACTGGCCATGACAGGATAGAGGGCACTGCGACATGGAGACATTGAGACAGTTATGCAGAGGATTCTGACTGACTGCCAGGTGACTGTGTCCTAATCTCTGGACTAGTACTGGAAGCTGCCTTGACTTCCTGTGCTCAGATCTCCTGGCCAAAGACTATCCCCATTGAAAACAAAAAAACGTTGGCACAGTGGTTAGCACTGCTGCCTCACAGCGCCAGAGACCCGGGTTCAATTCCCACCTCAGGTGACTGTCTGTGTGGAGTTTGCACATTCTCCCTGTGTCTGTGTGGGTTTCCTCCGGGTGCTCCGGTTTCCTCCCACAGTCCAAAAATATGCAGTTGAGGTGAAATGGCCAGGATAAATGGCCCGTAGTGTTAGGTGAAGGGGTAAATGTAGGAGAATGGGTCTGGGTGGGTTGATTTTCGGAGGGTTGGTGTGGACTTGTTGGGCCGAAGGGCCTGTTTCCACACTGTAAATAATCTAATCACAGCCGGTCAGGCAGCATCGTTGGAGAGAGAGCAAGTGAACATTTCGAATTCAGATGACACTTCAGAGCTGCCGTGAAGTGTGGAGGGAAACAGCGTTTATGCAATGATGGAGGGTGCTGGTGGAGAAAGGATGGTTACCAGAGTTAAAAGTGATTGGAATGTGAGAATGGCAATAACAATGGCATGTCCAACTGGTCAGACCAGAAAGGACAGTCGGTCCCATTGGAGTTAGGGGCGGGGAGAGAGGACATGGTGACAGAGAATGTCACAAGGAAAATGAAAGGAAGCGGGAGGAATGCAAGTGCGTTCACCATTTGAAGGTGTTGGTCTCAATTTTAAAGCCAGAAGATTGTAAAGTAGATCAAGGATTGTTGACACACTTCTTGACTCTGTGTCTGCACATGGGTGGACTCTATCGCTATAGAATGCCACACATGTCTGTCATTGAATTCCCATAATGAGCTATGTGTGAGGAATATTCCTTCATATATTTAAAGGGACATTTACCTTTTTACCTGAGGTATAATATGCCTGTTAATTCACCATTGATCTGCTTTCATTCTGATGTGTGTTAAAAGTTACAAGGAGTCAAACCTGGTGCTGTCTTCATTTTGGGTACATTCTGTAAATTTGTCCATTTTAGTTTATGACTCTCCCCTCATTTCCATCACCATCTCTTTATCTTCCTTCTTAACCCGATCTGACATGGAATAAATCCCGTTTTAATCCATTCCCCTTCCCAATCCTGTCCAGGTCAACTTTCCAATCCTTAAATCCCTATTGCTTAGATGTTGATTGCTCTGTCTACTGTTTTTCACCTCTTGCTGAGCCATTCCCCGGCAATGTTGTGGGCAAAATATTTTTCAGCTGTGAGCGACAGGGATGAGTCTGAACAATAACCGTGGTTATTACTGACCAGACGCAGTCAATCCTGGTTAAAACCTCTTCTTTGTGTCACACTTAAAGATTCCCATGAGTCACAATATCCTGTATTGTTCCGGTCCATCGACAATCACTTATTAATATCCCCGGCCAGTCCCACCATAACATTTAAGAACATTTTTTTGAAATATAAGAAGAAAGCTCTATCTGTTTTTGTTCCCCATCTGTTACTTAAATTTGCTCTTCAAAACTGTCCTGCTGTCAATCAGTGTGAGTGCGGGAGACCGGAAAAGGCCTTTTCCACAGATTATTACTTCAATACGGAACGCTGTAGGGCAACCACCTCATCCCTGGATTCTCCTGCCAGTCATACCTTGAATATTTGTCGTCTTTCCCTCCTTAGTGACTGGGTCAAAACCACAACCCTATCAAATCCCACAGACTGAGTGGTTTAGGAAGGCTGTTCACCACCACATGGTCAAAGGTGACCAGGGATAAGCAATAGTCCTTTTCTCGGGACTATTTAGAGCACTGTGCCTCAGGGTTTCCACACCATACCTAAAACATGGGAAACTTCATTGTACAAACTGAAGTTGAGGCAACTGTCAGAGTCATTGAGTCATAGAAACAGGCCCTTCGGCCCACATGTCTATGCTGACCAACAACACTAAATTATACTCATCCCATTTACTAATCCCATCCCACTTGGTTCAAAGTCAACTGGCATTTTAAATGCTCATCGAGATGCTTCTGAAATATTCCTCAACCACTTTGCCAGGCAGCGTGTTCCATATTTCTGCCACTGTCTGGGTGAAACGTTTTCCTCAGATCCCCTCTAAACCACTTACTCTTCACCTTAAACTAATGCCCTCTGGTCTTAGACATAGCTGTCTTCCTCCCTTATGATGCTTATTGAAACCTCTGTGACCACCTTTCCTTTTAGCTCTGTCACTGGCTCAGTACCAAACGTCATTTATGAAGCGTGTTGAAGCAACTTCCTCAGATCACACACCTATCCTAATTTGTAATATGGCAGCATTGTCCCTTCACTGTCACTGGGTAAAGAAAAAAGAATCTCCCTGCCTAACAACACCCTGATGGCACCGATACCAGACAGACTGCGGTGGTTCAAGAAGGCATCTCACCATCACCATCTCAAGGGGCAACAAGGGATGAGCAGCAGATGTTGGCCAAGATTAGAGTGGTGCTGGAAAAGCACAGCAGGTCAGGCAGCATCTCAGGAGCAGGAAAATTGACGTTTTGGGTAGGAGCTCTTCATCAGGAGCTCTCATTTCTCATGAAGGGCTTTTGCCCGAAATGTCAATATTCATGTTCCTCGGATGCTGCCTGAACTGCTGTGCTTTTCCAGCACCACTCTAATCTTGACTCTGATCTCCAGCATCTGCAGTACCCACTTTCACCTAACAGATGTTAGGTCTGGCCAGTGATGCCCGGGTCTCATGAACAAATTTAAAATAAAATAGGTTTTACTAAGTCTCACAAAGTCTTTAAAGGTGCAAAACAAAGGCAGCTTATGTTGGTTCTTGAAGATTGATGTGAGGAAAGTAAGTGTTAGGAATGGAAGACATGGAACTAAACAAAGTCCCTCAGATTGGGAAGGATGCATGTGGGAGTCTGGAATGCATTGGAATATTGTCACCAATCTGATTGGTTTGTATTTCTTGGTGTTGTCAGTGAACAGCCCTTAATCTGGAATAAAATGTTCCTTTTTACAGGAATATTCCTAGATACTGCTTTGTCAGATTTCAGTCAATATGATAAGTGAACAAAACACATGGTTTATCCAACAGATAGTAAGTTGTTCATAGTTAAGCTCTAGTCATAGGGTTATAGAGTTATACAGCAAGGAAACAGATCCTTCAGCCCAACTTATCCATGCTGACCAGATTTCTGAAACTGAACTCGTCCCATTTGCCTACATTTGGCCCATATCCATTCAAACCTTTCCTATCCATGTACTTGTCCAAAAGTCTTCCAAATCTTGTAGTTGTAACTGCCTCTACTACTTCCTCTGGTAGCTCCTTCCTTGTTGTGTGAAAATGTTTGCCCTCAGGTCCTTTTTAAACCTTTCCCTCTCACTTTTGACTTACGCCCTTTAGTTTTGAATTCTTCTGTCATTGGGATATTTGAGCCAATTGGAATTGTTTGGGTTTACAAAGATACTCCACACCCTCGGGACAATACTTACACTATCGGTACTTGAAGGTGAAGATGTTCCCATGTATCTACTGCCCTTGTCCTTCTAGATGGAACTGGACGTGGGTTTGGAAGGTGCTGTCTGAGGAGCCTTGGTGCACGTCTGTAAGTGCATCTTGTAGACGGAACACACTGCTGCTACTGAGTGTCGGTGGTGGAGGGAGTGGGTGTTTGTGGATGGGGTGCATATCAAGTGGGCTGCTTTTTCCTGGATGGTGTCAAGCTTCTTGAGCTGCACCCATCCAGGAAAATGGGGAGTATTTGATCACACTCTTGACTTGAGCCTGTGGATGGTGGACAGGCTTTAGGGAATCAGGAGATGAGTTACACACCACAGTATTCCTAGCCTCTGACCTGTTTTTGTAGCCATTATGTTTATTTGGCGAGTCCAGTTGAGTTTCTGGTCAATGATATGTCCATTATGTTAACAATGGGTGATTCAGTGATGGTCTCCTATTGGAGATGGTTATTGCCTGGCATCTGTATGGTGTGAATGTTACTTAATACTTGATGACCAGTTGTGATCCAAGCTTAAACTCACAATAACAGCTCAAGTAAGGGGAATAGAATTATAAAACAGAACAGACGAAACGTGGAACTTTGTAAAACTGCATCAAAAGATGTGAAAAGTAATCAATTCCTCATGAGTAGAATCATGATAATTACTAAGTAGCATGGAACTGAATGAAAAGGTCAAAGCAATGAAAGGATTATTTCAAAATGTACAGAGGTTGATAATTTGAGGTCAATTAAATGAGAAGACGCCAACTTAGAGATAAAACAGCACCCTGCTTGGAGAAACAGTACTGTAGTAGCAATCACACTGGACTGGGTGACATCCTGGGGCCTATGGTTCAATCTCACCACGATGGTGGGATGGAATTTAATTTTAATTCACTTTGAGAACTGACAGAAACTTGGTATGTAAGGATAGTCTCAGTGACAGTGATTGTAAACCTTTTATTGACTGAGGGAGGAAATCAGTGACTTTCACCTGGTTTGGCCTACTTCGCCACCTCAGTGTGCTTGACTCTGACATGGCCCAGAGGGTAATCATATGGGATGAATGACAAATGCTGTCGATGCCAACACCCTGAGAGAGGGATAAATAAAGATTGTTTCCTTCTTGGTTGTAATGTTTCTGCAGACCCACGCAGTCATACTATATTCTCCTGAGGTGAATGGAAATTGGAAAGTTGAGGAGCCCGACAGAATGGCGGATTGAAGATTGTGATGAAAGATACCCAGAAATCAAACAGCAGCCCTGATCCTTGTCCTGGGTAAACTGTGAGTGAACAGGCCCCACTGGGGAGACATGCGGCCTACTCGGAACCCTGGGTCGAATGGACATCTTACCGCTTAGATTCATGAAAAGTCCAGTTGGGATCGGATGTTAAAGGAGGTGTCTTTGGGGAATGGGGCACATGTGCAGGCACTATTGGGGCATATTAAAGATTGGATCAACACTTGTCAAAAAAAGAAGAGGAAGATGAGCACCTGATCAACTGAAGTCCGTTGATTTTTAATTTGGTTGGAACTGCTTTGAACGAGCCTCTGAAGTGACACATGTTGAGGCCATGTTGGAGGAAGTGCAGTGGTTCGGTTTATGGGGGTCACGATCACATTGGCCAAAACCGACCCAGACAATAGCTCCACCCTCCCCCCTCACCCACCACCACCACCTCCACGCACCCCCGTCCCACCCAAACCCACGCCCCCACCCCTACCTCACGCTGCTTCTGACAAGGGTGTCAGTCACGAATGTCCACCAACTGCTCCGAAATTGCAGTAATGGGCATTAGAGGCGAGGTGTCAGTGGTGAATAAGCCTTTGCAAAGCCAGCCTTGGCACTCCCACTCAAATATAGGGCAGGAGGGTGAGGAATCCAGAGTGTCAAACCTCCCATCGTTGGGAGGCAGGGGAAAGGAAAGATTGCCGCGATCAAAGCACCAGAATTGTGTTACAAGAATTCTTCCCCATCACTTTTCGCAGTAATGGACGTGGACAAATTCCAGATACCATAAAATTAGCAAAGGAATCTGCAACAGATGTAGAAGTCACTGAAATATTCAGCGTGTAGAAGTTGAAAGGGTTTAAATGCCTGCAGATGTGGACTAGATTGAATGCAACATGCAATCTTTAGAAAATAGAGGAGGCCATAGGTATTATTCCAGCTTGTTTTCAAAGATTTCTTGCTCGCTTTAGGAACTATACAAATGAAGAGCAAGGTTGGGCCATTCAGGCCCTTTGAACATGCTCCAATATTCGGGAAGATCTGAGTGTAATCACAATCCACATTCCCACCCATCTCCAATGACCTTTCACCACTTTACTGAACAAGAACCTACCTCTGTCTTCGAAATATCCCAGGATTCCGCTTCCACCAGCTTTTCATGGAGATAGACCCAAGGGACTCACAATCCTCTGCCTCATCTCCATTTTAAAGATGGTTGACCCCTGAGTTTGAAGTAATGATTCCGAGTTGCAGATTCTCCTAAAAAAGGAAAGGCCCTCATCACGAGTTACCCTCTCAACACCTTTCTGCGTTTTATGTTTCAATCAAACTCAGCTCCCTACCCTCTAAGCTCCAGCAAACTTCCCCCTTCTACCTTAAACCTAAGTCCCCTTGACACTTCTACCCTGGGAAAAAGATTCCAACTATCCATTCTATCACTGCCTCTCATGATTTTGTAAACTTCTACCAGGTCGCCCCTCAGTGTCTAATGTTCAAGTGAACACAAACCAAGTTTGTCCAATAGCTGATACCTTCCAAACTAGGCAATGTCCTGGTAAATCATTCCTGTTCCCTCTGGAAAGCCTCCACATCCTCCTGGTAGTGTGGTGACCACAACTGGACACAATATTCCAAATGTGGTCTAACAGTTCTATACAGGCCTCATTCCTGATGAGGGGCTCCAGCCTGAAATGTCGATTTTCCTGCTCCTTGGATATTGTCTGACCCGCTGTGCTTTTCCAGCAACACACTCTCAATTCTGATCTCCAGCATCTGCAGACCTCAGTGTCTCCTCATTACAGAGAGGTGACTGATGGTGAGTCTAACCTGGTGGTCACCATGCCTCAGGTGAGCGGAGAGGTTGGGAAGGAGAATCCTTCATGATAATCTGAGCTGTTGGAAGAATTGAACCCACGCTGTTAGCATCACTCTGAGCTGCAAACTGGTCATCCAGCCAACTGAGCTAACCACCTCCTCCACCCCCACCCCTACCCCCCCAATAGAGTGACACTGAAAGACACAAGGGACCTTCAAAGTGCAGCTGAATTAGATTGTAAAGTGGATCTGCGATGTGTCACACTGATGCAATGAGGCTAGTACGTGTTAAATGCCCAGGTCAGTGGGCCCAGGGACCATGTGGTCACTGCCCACCAAGTACCCGCTGAGAAGTTGATACCAAGTGTCCAAGACGGAGCTCCAAAGGATTGAGCAGTGAAATGGAGTCACCATTTCCCATGCAAATTTCCACGTCGGGAATTCTCAGTGTCTGGTTCCTAGTCAGTGCTAGGAGAATGGGGTAATAATGAGATATTAACGCAGGCAAATAGGCCTTATGCCACTCACAAGTGAGAATCTCATCTCACCCTTCAACATCTCAGTTGGAGAATGGGACTTCCATCTCTCAACACTGAGAAGTTCCTCACTGTCCACCTCACAGAATCTCCCCAACTTCCTTGCCAAGGCCTCCCTCATTCAGGGCTTGGGATGATTCTGCCTATTCTCTCAATTTCTTCCTGTTATGGTCAGTTTATTATTTACCCATATTAAAATCTTTACCATGTTCTATTTTACTACACCTTCCCAAATTTGATCTTCTAATCCCTACTGTTTACTTTAAATTCCTCTCCACTCCCCTAGTTACGTAGTTGGCAAGAACACCAGCCCTAGCATGGTCCAAACAGTCCCATTTTACCACCTGCTAAGTTTAACCTGACAGTCACCATACCTCAGGCAAGGGGAGAGATTGAGTCCTTCATAGCAATCTCAGCCAGTGTGGGAATTGAACCCATTAGGCTCAGACTACATTACAAATCAGCCTTCCACACACTAAACAAACAGTTCTTCCTAGCCATATCAAAAAATCAGCCTTCCAGCCAACTGAGCTAACCATTTTTGCCAATGCTAATTGTCTTAAATGTAAGTTCTCTTCTTATTGATATTGTACTGACCCCTCTACCATTGATACCATTAGTTTTCCTATCAAAACCCTCCGTGAGTTTGGATACCTACGTCAACAGAACAGTCCCTCTTGGAAGTTGACGTTCTGTAGACTGTAATGTGCTTGGACTTTCAAGTAGGTTTTTCATTTCCTGATATTCTGCCCCTGATGGTCTTGGACATTGGTGGGATTGTGAGGGAGTTGTCCTGAGAATAACCTTATGAGATAAAATACATACAAGGCCATGAGAGGTGGATTTTTAATCAGTTCGGGAACCCGAAAGGGGAAATGGCAGGAAAGTGGAGCTGCGTTCCGCTCAATGTTGACTTCACCAGTTTCCTCATCTCTCCTCCTCCCCCCCTGCCCTCTTGAACTGTCCTACCTGTACATCTTCTTTCCCACCTATCCTCTCCACCCTCCTCACTGACCTATCGACATCACCCCTCACCTGGAGCTACCAATTGACTTCCCCGGTATCTCAGCCCACCCCCTCATCCCCACTCCCTTTATCTCTCAGCCCCCTTCCCCCCATGTAGTCTAGATGAAGGGCTTATGTCCCGAAATATCGACTCTCTTGCTCCTCGGATGCTGCCTGACCTGCTGTGCTTTTCCAGCAACACACTTTTTGACTCTGACTGTCCAGCAGCTGTAGTCCTCACTCTCTCCTTGAGGAATATCAGATCAGCCGTGATCTCATTGAATGTGGATGTGACGGGCCGAATGGTCTCCTTCTACTTCCATGTCTTATGATCTGATGATCAGGAAGCGATGAGAAACAGTGGCAGTGAGTAGCAGAGCTAGATGGGGTCTGCGCTGCTTCCCATGCACTTTACAACAGCCGACTGGTCTGTATAATACTGATGACCATGAACTCTGTAATCAAGAGAGCGCATTTGAAGAGATACTGATCACATACAGACTGGACAAATCAAAGAGATGGAATGTGAAAGGAAGATTGATGCGAAAATTGAAAAGTGGTGGATTTTAGAACAGGAAATACAACGCATGTGTTTGCAGTAAAAGAAAATGTTTAATTGGGTGCAATTTGAAAGCGTCCAATGAAAATTTTATCTGAATTTACCGCTGAGGAATGGGCCATTTGGTCTATACTGGAAGGGGATGGGAGGGGAGTGTCCACCTGACTAACCTTAGAAAAGCTCCATCAGAGCACAGCTCAGCTTTCTCTTTTCTGGATCACATGGTGAGGAGCCAATCAGGAGAGTCATCCAATGATATCAGCAAGCTCCCCCCTAATTCACTTCAGGGGGTTAGTAAGGCAAAGGCTGCATTTACATGGCACCTTCTCAGGGTCATTCTACCAGGTTCCAGCTGCAGCACGACGATTGCTACAATGGAGAGCAAAAACTGCAGCCCTTTCATTGCACAGAAAGATCCCACAGTCAATGACTAGAAAAGCCAGCTGATTGGCGGTTCATTGTCAGCGGTGGTTGTGAGAACTTCCCGTTGGCCCAGGCCACTGGGAGAGTTCCTGCCCAGGCGACCCAGCCTACCTCACAGATTCCCAGATGTTTACGGCACAGGGTGAGGTAATTTGGCCCATCATATCCACACTGGTCAACAAAGAAGCCACTCCAGCCATTCCATTTTCCAGCATTTTAGCCTTGGAGGATAAGGTTATACAGATGAACACCGAAACACTGTTTAAATGTTACAAGTGCTTGTGACTTAGCAGTGGATGCAAGGGAGTCTCAAACTCGTGTAACATATAATCCAGACTCCAAACACAGTTCCTCAGATCTCTTCTTAACTCTGTGCCCCCTGGTTGTTGACCTCTCTACCAAGGATAAGATGCCATCCAATCTCTTTCCCCCACTTTATTCAATTGAATTCAATTCAGTTCAATTCAATTTATTGTCACGTGTACCGAGGCACAGTGAAAAGCTTTGTCTTGCGAGCAACACAGGCAGATCACAGAGTTAAGTAGCATAGATAGTAGATAATAGGTAAACAGCAGCAAATACAAAAACAACAGGTACCGGCGAATGTGAAGAGTTTGTGAGTCCATTCAGTATTCTAACACCAGTAGGGTAGAAACTGTTTTGAAACCGGCTGGTGCATGTGTTCAGGCTTCTGTACCTTCTCCCCAATGGTAGAGGTTGTAGAAAAACATTACCAGGGTGGGATGGATCTTTGAGAATGCTGGTGGCCTTTCCTTGACAGCGGGCCTGGTAGATGGATTCTATAGATGGGAGGTTGACCACTCTCTGCAACCATCTCCGATCTTCAATGGTACAGTTGCCATACCAAGTCGTGATACATCCAGACAGAATAGAGCCCTGAAGAAGGGCTCATGCCTGAAACGTCGACTCTCCTGCTCCTTGGATGCTGCCTGACCTGCTGCGCTTTTCCAGCAACACATTTTATGGGTGGCACGGTGGCACTGCTGCCTCACAGCGCCTGAGACCCGGGTTCAATTCCCGACTCAGGCGACTGACTGTGTGGAGTTTGCACGTTCTCCCCGTGTCTGCGTGGGTTTCCTCCGGGTGCTCCGGTTTCCTCCCACAGTCCAAAGATGTGTGGGTCAGGTGAATTGGCCATGCTAAATTGCCCGTAGTGTTAGGTAAGGGGTAAATGTAGGGGTATGGGTGGGTTGCGCTTCGGCGGGTCGGTGTGGACTTGTTGGGCCGAAGGACCTGTTTCCACACTGTAAGTCTAATCTAATCTAATCTAATTTTCATCCAGACAGAATACTCTGGATGGCGCACCTATAAAAGTTGGCAAGGGTATGCGCCGTCATGTCAAATTTCCTCAGCTGCCCGAGGAAGAAGAGAATTTGTTGGGCCTTTGCAACCAGTGCGTCCACATGAAGGGTCCAAAGTGACCCCCTTCTCAGACCTAAAAATTCTAATCTATTTTACTATCACTTTAAATCCAAATTCCCAAATGATAACATATTATATGTGTTTTTTAAGGTACTAATCAGGTATATGGAGCTGAAATGCCTCTGAAATGATTTCTTATTGAGGGATAAGGTAGGCTTAAGGGGCTGATTGGCCTCCTCCTGGTAGCTATGTATAGTTTCAGGCCTGATCAACCTAGATTGGAGAGGTTTGGGCTCTTGCCCATTGGTGAGGGGAAGACTAACAGGAAATGGGAGAGATTTTTTCAAAATCATGAAAGGTGCAGACAGAACAGACAGGGAGAAAGAGTTCCCACCCACCAAGGGATTGAGAGCTAGGTGGACCAGTGCTTTGCAAAAGGAAACAAGTGCAAAGTGAGACAGACATTTCCACAAAGCGAGCAGTTTAAGACTCGGAATATGCCACCTGGAAAGTGGTGGGTGTGGGGTGTGGGTGGAAGCAGGTTCACTTGAGGCATTTAAAAGGACATTTAAATGGAAACAATGCGTGCCGTTATGAAGAAGAGGTGGGAGTTTGGCACTGAGTCAAAATGTGTCAGAGAACAGGTGAAGACACAGTGCATTGTAAAAATTCTGTGATTCCATTCTCTTGTTAATCTTTTCAACACCTAAAGGCTAGGGGACAAAGATAATTCCTTCCAAGCCTCTATGTTACAGCATTAACATCCTCAGGCTTTAGCTTTAGGATTGGTTTGAAATTATCTGAATTTACCTGAAAATTGTATGAATGAGTGAACTGATAATATTGATCCCACAGTGGGTGGCTGTCTTACATCGCACTGGGGTTGTGTGTTGGAAACTGAGCCCTATTATTCCTGGAATCATCACAAAAGTTAAAGATTTTATAAAGTATGCAAAACTCCTCAATTAACCTGACTTTCAGAGTCCGGTTGATGGAAATCATGGACCAGGCTATTTTGTATCAAAGAAGAATGACTATTTATTACAAGCAATTAGAATCTCGTTACAGGTAAACAACACTCCTGATTACACCGCCCCATTACACGCACACAGCCAGATAAAGTTAAGTCCATTGTGGATAGAAAGGAAAGACCAGGAAGTTAGTTCAGTCATCTTTGTTCCCAGGTTTTGTTGTCAGTGATTTGTTTCAATTCCCTTTCTCCACTAATGCATCCACTGGTTGGGAAGGAACATAAGGTGGTCGGTTTACTTACAAAAAACCTCTGACTCATCAATGAAAACTCGCAAGTTGCAACATATTTTGCAGGAGAGGTAAATTAGTTTTTTTTCAGATTTGCAGTGAATTTTTGACTACAGAGAACAAAGAGATTGCTCCTGACCTGGGGAAGATCTGTATACGTCTCGCTCTGTAAATAACTTGTTCCCAGTTCAAAGCTGTTCAGAACCAATCACATTGCTGTTGGCAAGCAGAAAAAGAGGCTCTCTCATTGATATCCGGTCACTAGTCCGTAGACCAATCAAATTCTTGTTGCTGTCAGAAACTGCATCTGTCCGTCTTCTCATCTGCAAATCTTCTACAACTCAGACTACAGTTTCCAAGAAGCTTGCAATCAGTATCAGGTTACCTTAATTTCAAAACATACTGCCCCCTTTTCAAAGACTGGTTCTTTCTCATTTCAGTCCACAGTTTAAAAAAGAAACAAAATGAGAAAGAAACAGTCCTTACAGCATCCACTGCTGTTAACACGGCTCTTACAGTAACTAGGTCAGCAAACTTCACCAATAATATCCATTCCACAGTGGCAGTGAATTGTTGGCTATCCATTAAGATCGATATACCTAACAGTTACTAACACATGGTCCAACCCTGCAAGGTTATTCCCTAGTATTGAGGAGCAAGTTCATGTCTTTTAACCCAGATAGTGGTTTAGACAAGCCCAGAGGTACAGGGACATTGTTATAGTTCAGTCCCTTTGTTGTGGACTAAGCCAGACCACCCAAAACATTCTTAAGCAGGCAGCCCAGACCAATTTGTTTCGGCAAGTGTTCAGTGAAACTTACCCAGATTAAGTTAGCTATGTTGACTACCAAGGTTTGAAAGTGACAAAAATTTATTCACAAAATTACACAACGAAACACCAAGAACAGAATAAAGAACCCCTACAGAACCAAGTCTATCCAAACTAGACTTAATTATGCTGTTCCAAATATGCACAACAGTCCCAAAAAGCAAACCTCTTAAAACACAGTAAAAATTAAACAAAATCTTCCAGGTGGAGGTTCGAAGGGCAGAAGGAGAGAGAGCTGAGTTGCCTGTTTCCACACAGCTCCACTGCTGAACCCCTAACAAAGATCTGGACGGAACTGCTCAAGTAGAAAGCTGGCCAAGCCCTCTTGACCTGTACAGGTTACTTCTAAAAACATAAAAGCTTTGGCCGAAAGTCTCATCTGTTTACGTATAAACAAAAAGGCCTCTCAATACCCTTTTATCTCAGTACCAAACCCAGCCGTTTCGGAGCCCGAAATGTTTTATGACCCCTCTGAACAAAATCAAGGCCACAGTATGCTTGAGAACGGCGAAGTTTTAAGCAAATTGCCCTCACCCTGCCATATTATCCTCCATGCTTTCACCATATTTATGATAATCAGGCTCTCACAGTGCTCAACCACAGATCTCATCTAATCCATAAACTGTAAGTTGATGAGGGGGCATCTCATCTGCAAGGCCTCAACATCAAACCATATCGACTTCGAGTCATTGTGTACCCATTCACCTACATATGACAGCAGGGTGCCTGTTTGGTATCTCTTCAGATCTGGAAGGTCATCCCCCCCCCATATCCTGTGGAAGTTGCAGCTTAGTAAATTTAATTAGCGGGCGCCTACTGCACCAAATAAAGAATCCAAGCCAACCGGCAAACCTCTGCAGCACGCTTGTTTGGGTAATAACAACGGGAGCATCCTCATGGGATATAATAACCGAGGAGGAAGAATCAATTTAATCAAGGCCACACAGCCTAACCATGATATGGATAGTCCCTCCCACTGTTGTAAGTCCGGCTTTATTCTCTCAAACAACTGCACAGAGTTAGCTCAGTACAGCTGACAGAAGGTAGGGGGTAATACAAATTCCCAGATAGAGAACACTTTTCTGTGATCACCTAAAAGGAAACTCCATTCCGTCCTCCAGCTTTGGTATTTCCACCAATCCCCTCCATGGGCATGAATTCCAACTTTGCAAAATTTACCCTGTATCCCGAAAAGCTGCCGAATTATTTAATGTTTTTGTATTAGCCGGGTGTACGGATTTTTCCGAAAGCAGAAAGACATCATCCACATAAAGAGTAATTTTGTGTTCCCCAATTCCCACCTATGGTGTCACTGTTTCAGGGACCTGTCGGATGGCCTCAAGTACCAGAGTAAACAGCAGTGACAGGAAGGAGGAGAAGAAAGCCCAGTCGGCTGCCTCTCCCCACACTAAAACTGCTCGATTTGACCCCATTCGTTTTGGGATCTCTATATAACACTGCCACCCTCCCCGTCAAAGGTCCTTCCCAGACCCAAAGCGATCTAGAACAGCAAATAGATACAACCAATCCACCTGACCAAAAGCCTTTTCTGCATCCAGGGAGACTACCAAGCCCGGAATCAATTCCTGTTGACAAACTTGCACAGTGTTCAGTACCCGCCTAATATTGTTGGAGGAGCTCTGGCCTTGATAAAACCTGTCCAGTCCTCTTTTATAATAACGGGCAGCACCTTCTCCAACCCAAGCATCTTTGATAAAATTTTAAAATCCACACTCAACAACGAGATGGGTCTATACTACGTGCAATCCTCAGGATCTTATCCTTTCTTTAAAATAAGGGAGATATTAGCTTCCCTAAGAGAGAGTGGAAGGTAGTCCTGGCTATACAAATGACTATATATCTCCAGAAGTAGTTCAGCTAACATGTGTATAAACTCCTTGTAAAATGCAGTCGGGAATCTGTCTGGACTGGGTGCCTTGCCACCTTGGAGCAGCCTTACTGCTCCTTGCACCTCTTGTAACATCTGAGGTGCATTTCAAAGGGAGCGCTGATCTGTGTTTATACAGGGGAGGGCCAGCCTTTCAAAAAAGGATACCATTCTCGCTACTCCATCCCCACAGCCATCCAACCGGTATAACTCTGCATGGAACTCCCGGAATCTGACATTGATCTTCCCAAGGCTGGAATCAAACCCAAGTTCTTGGTGCTGTGAGGCAGCTGTGCTAGCTACTGAGCCACTGTGCTGCTCCTAAAATCATGTCAGCGCACCTCAAGAGCCATTATATTAGAGACTGTGTCAACTAAAAACTTGAGAGGATATGCAGGAGGACAGTTCGGAATGCCACACTCTTCTCTGTATTCCAGAGCCTTGAGAATGATGAACTCATGCTTGATTTGATCCATCACCTCAAATGGGAGGCTCCTTCGTACCGGTAAGGCCACTTCTCTGTTTTTGGAGTTGAAGGAGGAGAAGAATACTCTATTGTATTCCCCTTTCTATAACTCCAGAGGTTCCCTATCAGTTAAATGTGTCTCTTGCAATAGAGCGATGTCAACCCAATCCTTCTTGAGGTTTGAGAGCACCTTTTTCCTTTTAATGGGGGATGGCGCCCCTTTATATTCCAGGTGCACCACCTTAACAGTTTGTTAGCCATGACTGCACACTACAGCCCACAGTCCCCTGAGAGGAAGAAGCCCATTCTATGTAAGATGAGTGGAGAAAAAACAAACTTTATCAGATCTAAAGACTATTCCTACAAACACTATCAAAACTACTAAAACTAAAAAAACTAACTTCTATTCCTAACTTGAACAATTAAACACAAAAAACACGAATCTCCAGAGATCGACCCTCTTGCCCATAGGGGTCATTCACTCCCAACCTCACAACCATCCCAGCACCTTCCAGTTAAGGCTGCTCCCCAAATCCAAGCAATGGGAAAAACAACACTATTTATACTCTGACAAGTTAATAATGGACACCCAGCCCACCCCCTCCTCATCTCAACCCCACACATCTTTGCATCAAAGGAGTAACCACCCCTCCCCCAGCAAAACAGAGCAATAGAATAACTAATAACCACCACACAGATATAATATAAAACATACCAGATTTCACACCAAAGCAATACCAAGCCTATAAAGCCCGAGACCCCAAAAGGGAAAAGAACAAAAAGAGAGAAAATTTTAAAAAACAATCATGCCATTGTCCGCACACATCCTTTTCTCCTTCCCCCTTCAGCCAAAGTCTATAATTTCAGTGAGTTCAAAAATTCTTGGACTTTTCTCGCCGAGTTGAAGTTAACATAGAACATAGAACATTACAGCACAGTACAGGCCCTTCGGCCCTCGATGTTGCGCCGTCCTGTTGTACTAATCTGAAGCCCATCCCACCTACACTATTCCATGTATGTCCATATGCCTGTCCAATGACGACTTAAATGTACTTAAACTTGGCAGATCTACCACCGTTGCAGGCAAAGCATTCCATACCCTTACTACTCTCTGAGTAAAGAAACTACCTCTGACATCTGTCCTGTATCTATCACCCCCTCACTTTAAAGTTGTGTCCCCTCGTGTTTGCCGTCCCCATACTTGGAAATAGACAGATCCCCCATAATTGAAACGTAGCACTGACGGGTACCTCAGAGAGTATTGAATGTTTAAGCCTTCTAATTTTTTGTTTACAACCTCAAAGGTCTTCTTTTTCTTAATTATGGCCCCAGGAAAGTCATGAAAAAGCACTGTCTTCGAACCTTTATAAGCCAAAGTCTGTGGCTCTCCTCCCAGTCTTCTGGCTGTTTCCATTAGTAATTGCTTTTCCTTGTAATGCTGGAGTTGTACTAGGACTGAGCGGGGGCGCTGGGCCTGCTCCACAATCACCCATCCTGAATCAATCTCCAGCCCCAACAACTCCAGACGCCAACTCTCGAGAAAATCGGCAAGGTTTTCACTTGCTTCACACTCCAGTAAATGTGAGGTGCTGCATTTTGGGAAAGCAAATCTTAGCAGAGCGTATACACTTAATGGTAAGGTCTAAGGGAGTGTTGCTGAACAAAGAGACCTAGGAGTGTAGGTTCATAGCTCCCCTGAAAGTGGAGTCGCAGTAAATAGGATAGTGAAGAAGGTGTTTGGTATGCTTTCATTTATTGGTCAGAGTATTGAGCACAGGAGTTGGGAGGTCATGTTGCGGCTGTACAGGACATTGGTTAGGCCACTGTTGGAATATTGTGTGCAATTCTGGTCTCCTTCCTATCAGAAAGATATTGTGAAATTTGAAAGTGTTCAGAAAAGACTTACAAGGATGTTGCCAGGGTTGGAGGATTTGAGCTTTAGAGAAAGGCTGAACAGGCTGAGGCTGTTTTCCCTGGACCATCGGAGGCTGAGGGGTGACCTTACAGAGGTTTACAAAATCATGAGGGGCATGGATAGGAAAAATAGGCAAAGTCTTTTTCCTGGGGTCGGGGAGTCCAGAACTAGAGGGCATAGGTTTAGAGTGAGCTGGGAAAGACTTAAAAGGGACCTGAGGGGCAACATTTTCACTCAGAGGCTGGTGCGTGTATGAAATGAGCTGCCAGAGAAAGTGGTGGAGGCTGGTACAATTGCAACATTTAAGAGGTATTTGGATGGGTATATGAATAGGAAGGGTTTGGATGGATATGGGCCGGGTGCTGGCAGGTGGGACTAGATTGGGTTGGGATATCTGAATGGGTTGGACCGAAGGGTCTGTTTCCATGCTGAACATCTCTATGACTCTATGTCTCTAAATCTCAGGAAGGATATAATGGCCCTGGAGCACGTTCAGAGGAGATTCACAAGAATGGTCCCAGGAATGAAAAGCTTAACATATGAAGAACATTTGAGGACTCTGGGTCTATATTCAATGGAGTTTAGAAGGATGAAGGGGTATCTAATTAACACATACAGAATGCTGAATGGAATGGACAGAGTCAATGTTGGGAAGGTGTTTCCATAGTGGGAGAGACTAAGAACAAAGGGCAGAGTCTTCGAGTAAAGGGAAGATCTTTTTGAAGAGAAAAGGAAGGACTTCTTCAGCCATAGAGTGGGGAGTCTATGGAATTCACTGCCACAGAAGGCTGTGGAGGCCAGGTCATTGAATATATTTAAGACTGAGATAGATAGGTTCTTGAGTATCAAGGGGATCAAGGGTTACAGGGAGAAAGCGGGAGAAGGGGTTGAGAAACTTATCAGCTATGAATGAATGGTGGAGTAGATTCGATGGGCTGAATGGCCTGATTTCTGTTCCTATGTCTTATGGTCTCATGGTCTTATGAGAGCTGAGGAAGTTACATTCAGCCGATTAAATCAATCGAGAATAACAACTGCAAGAATGATTCAGCAAAGCCTGTCCACCATCTACAAGGCCCAAGTCAGGAGTGTGATGGAATGCTCCTCATTTTCCTGGATGGGTGCAGCCCCAACAACACTTAAGAAGCTCGACCCCATCCAGGACGAAGCAGCCTCATTTGATTGGCACCACATCCACAAGCATCCACTCCCTCCAGCATCGATGCTCAGTAGCAGCAGTGTGTACCAACTACAAGATGCTCTGCAGAAACTCACCAAAGATCCTCAGACAGCACCTTCCAAACCCACTTCTATCTAGAAGGATAAGGGCCACAGATGAGTCAAAATCCTAGCATTCCCTGCTGAACAGCACTGTTTACAGCACACACCAACTGCAGCAGCTCACCACTACCTTGTCAAGGGGCAATTAGGGACGGGCAATAAATGGTGGTCCCAACAGCAATGCCTTTGTTGCACGAGGGGATGAAAGCAAATAGCAGAGCAGTGTAGTAGGGCTGATCAGGCCATTCCTGATCCTACTGCTACATCTGAGCTGGAGCCAACAGCAATGTTTGAACGTTTGGAAAGTCCCAAAGCCACCGTCAGTCTGGCTATGATCGATACCGAATCAGGGCCAGCTGCTAATGAAAAGCAACAGGCACAGAGAAGCATCTTCAGCCAGTGGCTTTGGCAGAAAAAACACCATTCTTCTTTCAGATGTTCTTGTGGTACCACAATTCCTGAAAACAGAACCATTCATTAAACCTTACTCTTCGCGGGCTGATCTGGACCAATCCTTACACTGAACAACTTTGTGTCTTTTATGAATGTCAGTTGCTTTACTCATGACTTTACATTCGTTCCAAAAATGCCGAAAACTCATAAATATGCACAGGATAGCTTTCTGGGGATTTAGGCCTTGAGAAACTATTTTGAACTCTTCCATGATGAGGCCATAGCTAGCTGGGCATGGATTTACTGCCCATGGGTAAAAACAATGACTGCAGATGCTGGAAACCAGATTCTGGATTAGAGTGGTGCTGGAAAAGCACAGCAGTTCAGGCAGCATCTGAGGAGCAGTAAAATCGACGTTTCGGGCAAAAGCCCTTCATCAGGTACTGCCCATAGGACAGTGAGAGTCAACCATGTTGCCTTTGGTCTGGAGTTACATACAGGTTCAAAACATGTCATAGAGTCATAGAGATGTACAGCATGGAAACAGACCCTTCGGTCCAACCCGTCCATGCCGACCAGATATCCCAACCCAATCTAGTCCCACCTGCCAGCACCCGGCCCATATCCCTCCAAACCCCATCCTATTCATATGCCCATCCAAATACCTCTTAAATGTGGTGCTGGAAAAACACAGCAGGTTGGGCAGCATCCAAGCACCAGGAGAGTCGATGTTTCAGGCATAAGCTCTTCATCAGGAATGTCAATTCTCCTGCTCCTCAGATGCTGCCTGACCTGCTGTGCTTTTCCAGCACCACGCTAATCTTGACTCTGATCTCCAGCATCTGCAAGTCCTCACTTTCTTCTGGAGTTACATCTAGACTAGACAAGATAAGAATGTCAGATCCTTTCCTCTAGGGCATTAATGAACAAGTTCATTTTGTTTTAACTAAAATGACAACAGTTTCATGGTCACCATAAGGCTATAATGTCAGACTTGGTTGAGTTCAAATGTCACCATTTGCCAGAATGGGATTTGAACCAATTTTTCCCTCAGACCATTGGTCTGGGGGTTCTGGATTGCTAGTCTAGACACTGTACCACCACCTTCCCACATGATATATCAAATGGCACAAAGAGGTAGCATGGGGTAACCAACACATCAATTGGCCCAGTGATGTTACTACAACAGGAGCATTGTGTAGGAGTGCCAATGCCAGTGGGCTGCTAGGGGGAGTTCATTAGCTCAGTTGGCAGATTGAAGAGTGATGCAAACAACATGGGTTCAGTTCTGCACCAATGAGATTACCAAGAACACCCGCCCTTCTGAACGTTGCTTCTCACCTGAGGAATGGTGACCCTCAGGTTAACTGCACCACAAATTGTCTCTTTCTCCCAGCCCCAGGGTCCAGTAGGAGTGTGCCTGCTTTGCTGGACTGTTACTATGAAATAATGAGGGCATAACTTCTGAATAAAGGGGCACCAATTTAACACTGAGATGAGGGGTATCTCTTCTCTCGGAAGGTCCTGAGTCTTTGGAACTGCTTGCCACAGAGAAATGTAATGGGGAAGAACAAAGTCCGTGTGTATATTTAAGGCTGAGATAGATAGACTCTCGATCAGTCAGGGAATCAAGGATTATGGGGAAAGGGTGGGAAGTGGACGTGAGTGTCAGGTCAGCCGTGATCCTATTGAATGGCTGAGCAGGTGAGAGGGGCCGAATGGCCTCCTCCTGTTCCTATTTCTTATGGTCTTAACATTTGGAAGATATGACTTTAAATCCTATCACAACAGTTGTGGAATTTAAATCGAATCAATAAATCTGTAATTAAATGCAAGTCACATTAACGATTGATCTCATTATTTCACTAATGCCTTCAGAGACCTGGTCTTACCAATATATGACACTAGACCCATAGCAGTGAGGTTGATCCTTAATTGCCCTTGGGAATGATCTGGTAAACTATCTGTGGTGGGTGGCTGACTGCTACCAGTTCAAGGGCAATTATGGGTGGACAATACATGTTGACCTTACCAGAGTTTCTCAAATCCCAAGAGTAAATGTTAAAAAATGCCTTTTCTTCAGGTGCATATGTTTAGAATTGAACACATTTTCCAGTTTCATCTTGTTACCAAAGTGACCACCTAGTGGTTGTGGATAGAATCCTAGAATCTCTCCAGTGTGGAAGCAGGCCATTAGGACCATCAAATCCACACCAATGCTTGAACATCCTACCCAGACCCCATAACCCTGTATTTCCCATGATTGAGTCACCTATCCTACACATCCCTGGACACCATGAGCAATTTAGCATGGCCAATCCAACTGACCTGCGCATGCTTGGACTGAGAGAGCAAACCGGGGCATCCAGAGGAAACCCACGCAGACACAGGGAGAATGTGCAAACTCCACACAGACAGTCACCCTAGGGAGAGATCGAACCCTGGTCCCCGGTGCTGTGAGGCTAACCACTGAGCCACGGTGCCATCTTGAATGCTTGGATGCATGAGGAGAGGATGGGGTTTGGCAATGAGACATCCAGTCAGTAACATCAGCATCAGGACCCAATGGTTAGATGACCTTACAACTTTGGGACAATCTTAGAACATTGCCATGAACAACGGAGGAATGGCAGACTGCCTTAGAGAATCCTCGAACACCGCGGCACACAAAGAGGCCAGTTGGCCCATCGTATCAATGCCAGCTTTTGGAAAGCACTGTCCACTTAGTCTCACTCTCCTGCTAATTCCGTACCATGCTGAAAATCTTTCAGGTATTTACCCAATTTAGTTTGGAAAGCTACAACTGAATCTGCTTCCACCATCCCTTCAGGCAGTGCAGTCACGGTTGTAACAACTCGACAGAAAAGAGTTAAGAAAGGCCTTAACAAAACATGATTTGAATTGTTTTCCTGGAAGTGTTACCCCAGTGTAATGCACCAGACAGCGGTGGAAGCTGAGCAAAGAGATTTACTTCAGGCTGGGTTCGAGAACAGGATAAATGCAGCACGACAAATAGGTTGACAATAAGAATGATTTATGGAAACTAGCCATGGAGATTTCCACATTTACTGCTCTTGAATTTATTTTAGAAATAGTTGGTAGTGCAGAGCCGAGCCAAGTCAGCAGATGGAAACATTTTGTAAACGCATTCCGATATTATTGCAGAGAAGGGTAGGCTTGGAAAGCCAGTGTACAATAAATTAAGCACATGGTGGAGGGGGTCAGGCGAAAAGTCATCATTGCTAGTTGCCTGCAAAGATCAGGAAGTCAGCCCACTTGGTCACTTTGAGCTTGGGAAGTTGAATCGTGGTCACAGCTGATTGCATGCGAGCCAATGAGAGTCAGCTCCTAGCCAGAGCCTTGCCAATTAGTCAACCGATCAATTGTCAAAGAGGTGAACTTTTCCAAATGTTGGCAGACGGATTGAGTAGCGGAACAGAGACCACGCTAGGGAACAGTATGGCGTGAAATGAAATCCTAAAGATCAGGAGCGTGTTGACACCTCAGCAGCCACTGGGGAGAGTGAATGAACCACTTGCAAAAGGCAGTGCATTTGAACCTGGAAAGGATGTCCCTGCTATAGAGGGAGTATGACAAAGCTTTACTGGACTGATTCCTGGTCAGACTGTTGTATGAGGAGAGACTGGTTTGTTTAGGACTATATCCACTGGTCCCTGGAAGAATGAGGAAGATCTCATAGAAGCCTACAAAATCCTAACAGGACAAGACAGAATAAACGCAGGAAGGATGTTCCTGATGGAAGGGGAATCCAGAACCAGGATGGGGGTCACAGTCTAAGGATAGGAGGTAAACCATTTTGGCCTTAGATGTGGAGGAATCAGAGAGTAGCAAGCCAGTGGAATTCACTATCACAGAAAGCAGTCAAGGCCAGAAAACTGTGGGTTCTCAAGAAGGAGCTGGGTGGAGCGAGGAGGATCAAAGGATTTGAGGGAAAAGCAGGAACAGGTGACTGAATTGGATGATCAGCTATGGTCATAATGAACGATGTAGCAGGCTGGAAGGGCTGAATGGCCTCCTGTGCTTCTGGCTTTCACTCTTTCAGTGGGAGTAGTAAATGTTCAGATGGCGGTGAGTAAAATACAAAATTGTGACCCAAAGGCTTAAGCGGTCATGGATCACACTGTGTTGGGGTCACAGGTCAATGCCACCCTCGGGTGAGGGCACTGCCCACTGACTGAACCTGCATCACATTTTCTCAGTAACTCAGGAAGCTGTGGTTGAATCTGATCCCGGAAGGCTGTAAGCATTCTGCAGTCTGAATGTGTCGCAGATAAGCTGACTGGACAAAACCAGGAAAGATGCGACACCGTCAAATACTTAAAGAGAGGCTCTCCCAGTTCAACCCTCTTCAAAATGTTAGTGCAAGCAATTCTCCTTGTGATGACTTAGGAAGAAATATATTCTACTTTTCACCAATGTGCTGAAACCTTTCTCGAGTGGAGAGCTATTAAAATTCCAGCCAGGAAGGTGCTGATATCACACTGTGATCTGGCACTCATTCTGTTGTTTGAGAGGGCCATCTGTTCCCAATATTCCAGAGCTCACGTTAGCCTCCATCCCAAGGCAGTGTCTGGGAAGCATATCTGTCAAATGAAGACTCCACCTCTCCTTAAACTCCACTCTGCATTGAGAAACTGAAGCCTATTTGCTTTCTGTCCCATGTGCGTTGGGAGACTGTAAGTAAGAGTGTTGAAAATGTAGACGGCTGATGTGATTCCCTGAGCAGAGCATGAAATAATTTCATCCTGAACGTGATACGCCAAGGCAGCAGGGCATACAATACTTCAGGAGGTGCATGATGGTCTAGGTTCTATGTGGCCCTAGGAAATCTCCTAATGCTGCTTAATCAACTGCTCACAAATGCTTGGATAGTGTTTATTGACAAAAGAGGGTCAAAGTTAGACCATCGGGTATTGAGTCTTTTTGTTCATATGCATGTTCCGTCATAATGAATTGAAGATGACAAATGGTATTCACGTTGAACTGGCCAGTGCCTCTCCTGAATAAATACAGTAGGCAGCTAGCACACCAGCCCCGGCGACCTCCTTCAATGTGCGCACTCACCTGTAGAGGGCCAAGTCTAGCATGCACAGAAAGAGATGTTAATCAGGATTATGATAGCAACGTTGCAGTTCTTTACTTGATGAAACTGCTGATGTCCTTCCACAGGGAGTTGAATGTGGAAATCCAGAAGCTGCTGTTAGTGGTTCCCTGCTCCCCCACAGTGGATGTTCATGTGATCCTTACTGATAGAAAACGTAGATAAATGGAGCAGGAGTAGGCCATTCTGTTGAACAAGCCCACCCGACCATTCAACAATTACATAACTGTTTCTCAAGCATTGCCATATTTACATACTGTCTCCCTCTCCCTTGATGCCTTTAACTTCTAGAAATTTATGTCTTTCCTGAATGTGTTCTATGTTCTTCACCTCCACAGCCTTCCTCTGTGGAAAATTCCATGTGTTCACCATGGTTGAGGAAATTTCTTCTCGTCTCTGTCCAAAATGCCCTACTGCATATCATGAGGCTGTGACTTAGATTAGATTACTTACAGTGTGGAAACAGGCCCTTTGGCCCAACAAGTCCACACCGACCCGCCGAAGCACAACTCACCCATACCCCTACATATACACCCCCACCTAACACTACGGGCAACTTAGCATGGCCAATTCACCTGACCTGCACATCTTTGGACTGTGGGAGGAAACCGGAGCACCCGGAGGAAACCGACGCAGACACGGGGAGAACGTGCAAACTCCACACAGTCAGTCGCCTGAGGCGGGAATTGAACCCAGGTCCCTGGCGCTGTGAGGCAGCAGTGCTAACCACTGTGCCACCGTGCCGCCCCTAATGTGGACACAACCCCACCCCCTCTCCCCACTTTGCCATCCTGGGAAATCATCATCCTTGCATCCAATCTGTCCAACCAGCCCCCTGTCAGAATTTTACATGTCTCTCTGAGGTTACCTCTCATTCCTGTAAACTCCAGTGAATACCCGCCCTGCTGTCCCAATTTCTTCATCAATTAGAAACCTACCAAATTGGTATGATTGCTATGAACGTGTTAAAACATTTGGAAAATGCTATCCTCATTGATTTAGAGATGACTGGGTTTTAACAGTGTGCAACGTTATAATTCCATTCTATGGCCCAGAAAAAAAATTGGTATTGGATTCATAAAACATCAAATTGCCTAATCTTCACTTAAAAAATTGTCTGGAGATTGAAAATAAGTTATTAAATGTGCTTTAAGATATTTCAACTTCTACTTTAATCTCATGCCCCAATTTTGTGTTGGTTTTTGTCAAATTTCTAAAGTGAATAGGAAGACCAGCTTGTTACTTCCTGGTTTGCTATCCATGGGAATGCTTCAAGGTGATTGGTTGCTTCACTTTTTGATGATATCCCTTTTGTTTGGCACTTTTGGATCCTCCTCTGTCTTCAGGTACAGTGAAGGGGCATTGGAAACCATAGGCTCCTGCAAGATGTATACAATTAATGGTTGGGGCCCTGGGTAGTGTTATAGAACAGAGGGACCTGTGGGTTCAGGTATATAATTCTTTGAATTTTGCATCACTTATCGACGGAGTGGTTGAAAAGGTGTTGAGTGAGGTTGCCTTCCTTGCTCCGTTCTTTGAGTATCGGAGTTGGGAAGTCATGTTGAGGTTGTACTGGACATTGGTGAGGCCTCTTCTGGAATACTGCGTCCAATTCTGGTCACACTGATATAGGAACAATGTTTAGATTTGATTCCCTACCGTGTGGAACAGGCCCTTTGGCCCAACAAGTCCACAACGACCCGCCGAAGAGCAACCCACCCAGACCCATTCCCCTACATTTACCCCTTCACCTAACACTACGGTCAATTTAGCATGGCCAATTCACCTGACCTGCACATTTTTGGACTGTGGGAGGAAACCGGAGCACCCGGAGGAAACCCAAGCAGATACGGGGAGAATGTGAAAACTTCACATGGACAGTTGCCTGAGGTGGGAATTGAACCCGGGTCCCTGACACTGTGAGGCAGCAGTGCTAACCACTGAGCCACCGTGCCGCCAATGTTATTAAGCTAGAGAGGGCTCAGAAGAGATTCACCAGGATGTTGCTGGGTATGGAATGTTTGAGTAATAAAGAAAGGATGTTGAGACTTTGTTCAGCAGAGCACTGGGGTTTGGGAGGTGACTTTGTAGAGGTCTATAAAATCATGAGGGCTACAGATAGGATTAATGGTAGGCCTCCTTCCATCAGGTGGGGCATTTCAAGAAGATGGGGCATATTTTTAAGATGAAAAGAAGGTGATTTAAAAAAGACATGGGGGACAAATTCTTTTGTTCAGAGGCTGGTTCGTATGTGGAATGAATTCCCAGCGGAAGTGGTGGATGTGGATACAACTACATCTGTTTCCAAACAGTATGAGTCTATGACACTATGGCTCCATGGTTATGGTGGGCAAAGTACTACAGTGGTTTGCTATTGTCTTTTGTTAATCGCTGACCAGAAGACCCTCCAAATCTTACCACCTGCCATTGCTGTATGTTGGAAGGATTTACAAACTGGTACTCAATCAGTCAGGCTCTGTTATAAAACCATGTTACAAAAAGTACTGGGCAAGGACTTGAACTTAGAGGTTCCGACTCAAAGGTGAGGACACTCAGGAGATCTTTCCAGGGATAGCCGAGAGCTGCCAAAGTGAAGTTAATATTGGAAAAACTAAAGTCGATGCCTTGGTGTGTGTGGGATCTTTGTGGGAAGATTTTTTTTCTCTTCAATGTCACTAATGAGCATTCTCCAGGCCGTTGGCTCCACTCTGCAATTACCTTTTGGCAGGATGATGACTAGCTAGCTCAGCAAAATAACCTGTTCCATTGACAAGCCCCCCACACATGGCAGATAATCACCCAGATGCCAGCCAATCGACAGGTTGCGCTGGGGAGGGTCAGACAGATCCCCCACTGAAGTGGAGGACAAATCTCTGAGTCAAAAGTAGGGAAAGTTAAAAATCACACAACACCTAGCTTTCGGAGCATTGGTGCTTCCAAATAAACCTGTTGGACTATAACTTGATTTTGTGTGATTTTTAACTTTGTCCATCCTCGTCCAACGCCAGTTCCTTCACATTAAAGTGGGAAAGTTAGACGAACAGTTGGAGAGAGAGAGAGAGGAAGTACAAGACACAGACCTGGTGGTTGTGTTTCCGAATGTTCTCTTCATTCATTCACAGGATGAGGGCATCACTGACTATGTATTGCCCAGAGGGCAATTTAAGAGTCAACCACATTGGCTGTGGGTCTGGAGTCACATGCAGATTAGACCAGGTAAGGACAACAGTTACCTTTCCTAAAGGGTATTCGTGAAGCAGATGGACTTTCCCAACAATGGATTCATGGGCATCATTAGACTTATTTTTACATGGAATTCAAATTCCACCATTTGCCGTGGCAGGACTCGAAACCAGTTCCCCAGAATCGGGATTCGCAGCCTGGCTATAATACCATTGGACCATCTCCTGCCCAGTAACTGATCAGAGTTTCTGGAAACACAGCTGAAGAGTGCATACGCTGAGCCATGAGATGGGGAGGTGGTGATACTGAATTGTTAAAATCTCCAGCTGGGTGGTCCAGAAAGAGCACAGCTGATCCTTCTTCTTTTTGAATCTCAACAGTAAAACAAATGCTTTATTTTTGTGGGCTGCACTGTGAGTGATCTCAAACAGTTTCTCTGCAGCCTCTTGGCTGTGTAGCCAACCATCAATGCAAGTAGAGCGTACATGTACAAACACTGTCCGTTTGTTGTCCTGATGCTAATCCGTGCCATCCCGCAGACACAGGAGAAGAACACAAATTGTTTTTTGTGTGATTTGGTTGAACAGAAATGAACACTATGGGAGAATCGCACTAATTGCAGTAATCAGTGAGGAATGTTGGAGCAGCCATGATCCTACTAAATGGCAGAACCAGTCCTTGGAGCCAAATGGCCAACTTCTGCTTCCTATAGCCCTTATCAGTTACTCGGAGGTCTCTAATTGTAAAGACAAAATAATCACAATGCGTTCTGAAGAGGCGTTACCAGACTTGGAACATTAACTCCGTTTCTCTCTCCACAGACACTGCCAGACTAGCTGAGTCTCTCCAGCAATCCCTGTGTTTGTTCAAGATCTTCTTAAAATGTGTTTAATTGCCACTAATAAGAACCCTTTTCAATGAAGCTTCTATAAAGCTTCCAAACAGCAGATTCAACGCAGATCATGTCTTCAGGTAATTTTTTCCGTGATAGTTTAATGTTATCACTGGCGCCTTCTCTCTGATTACACTCTGACATTTAAAAAGGGCTGATGTACTGATAGAAAATTATGGGAAATCCCAATTGCTGTGCTTCCCAGGCCAAGCCAATGACTCAGAATTTATAATTATCAAAGTCGATGGCTTACAAATGGTTTCCTGACTAGACAAGTGACCCTTTTGGGCCTCAGTCAACTGCTCGTAAAGTGGAGCTTGTGTTTTCCACAGGCATGTTGTTTTGTAAAGTGTAATGACTTGTGTCCATGTCAATCTGCAGACAGGGATTTACATTATTTTCATGTTTTAGATGGACCCGGATTCCATGTATCTCCACGTTTATCAATGGGGCACATCTCACATTCACTCGCAGAACTACAGACAGATATAATCATTTCCCACGCCCAACCACGGACAAAGGCTCAACTGCAGAATGTGGCATTAGATCTGAATAAAACAGTCGCTTTTCACCCTAGATGTCACATACCATAAAGTTAGCCCATAACAGAATGAAGAGGTGGATTCCATTGGAACAAACCCATCAATTCAAGAAAATATTTTCATTTATCCACTTGTAGTATTCAGCTGCACTTCCAAAGTTAATTTAAGGTTTTTGCTTCCAGTGCCTTAAATGAAAGTCCATTCTAAAGACTGATCATCCTTTTGGTAAGCGTTTTTTTTAAAAAGAGTATTATCCTTCTGATCTGTTTTTCCATTGATTTGGGAATGCGATAAGTTTGAGTGTAAAGAATAGGACCCTTTGAGGTGTGAGGTGATCATAGATAGATATTAGTGTCATCAGGTCAGAGAGATATACAACATGGAAACAGACCCTTCAGTCCAACTTGGCCATGCCAACCAGATTTTCTAGATTAATCTAGTACCATTTGCCAGCATTTGACCCATATCCTTCCCAACCCTCCTATTCATATACTTATCTAGATGCCTTTTAAATGCTGTAATTGTACTAGCCTCAACTACTTCCTCTGGCAGCTCATTCCATACATGCACCACCCTCTGTGTGAAAAAGTTGCCCCTTAGGTCTCTTTCATATCTTTCCCCTCTCACCCTAAACCTATGCCCTCTAGTTCTGGACTCCCCCACCCCAGGGTAAAGACCTTGTCTATTTACCCTATCCACAGCCCTCACAATTTTTAAAACCTCAATAATGTCACCCCTCAGCCTCCGACGCTCCAGGGAAAATAGCCCCGTCAGCCAATCAGAGGGCCACCAGGATACCAGGAGACAATACCAGACTAACCACACATGTACATGCGGAGAAAGTGAGGACTGCAGATGCTGGAGATCACAGGCGAAGCATGTGGTGCTGGAAAAGCACAGCGGGTCAGGCAGCACCCAAGGAGCAGGGGAATCGACGTTTTGAGTATGAGCTTTTCATCACATGAATGTGCGCTGACTGTGGCAAGGCTCACATGATCTAACAGGCTCCAAAGTCAGACCGGGTGGGATCACAGCCAACAATGCAGCCCTCCCTCATGAGCTCAATGTATTCTACATCCGTATTGAACAGAAGGCTGGGTGAAATGATGTCAGCTGGCTCTGCCAGCATCGGGTGCACCTATACCCATAGTCACCACCGCAGAGGCTCAGATCAGCCCACTGGAGGATGAACCCATGGACAGCGACTATGCCCGGCTGTGCACCCTGATCCTGTGTGGACCAGCTGCTAGGAGTCTTCGCAAACCTCTCCTTACTCTGATGTGAGGTACCCAGCTGCCTCAAAAAGGCCACCATCATGTTGGTGCCAAAGAAAAATCGGGTAACGTGCTATAATGGCTACCACCCAGTGGCTCTGACAGCCATCATTACGAAGTGTTTCAAGAGGTTAGTAACATAGAACAAAGAACATAGAAAAGTACAGCACAGAGCAGGCCCTTTGGCTCATGATGTTGTGCCAAGGATTAATCTTAATGTAAAATAAAATAACTTAATATAATAATGTAACGCACACATGGGCTCCAGCCTCCCAGATTGTCTTGATCCTTTATAATTCGCTTACTGACGCAATAGGTCCTCAGCAGACACCATCTCGCTGGCCCTATACTCATCCCTGGAACATCTGGATAGACGCCCACATCAGACTCCTATTTATTGGCTTAGCCTCGCTTTTAGCATCTAATTTCTAACAAAAGTCACTGTAATCTCCAGGTGTTTGGACTCTGCCGTCCCCTCTGCAACTGCATCCTCAACTTCCTGACCCACAGAGCACAATCAGGAAGAATAAGTGGCATGCCTCCTACACATAATCCCCATCACCGCTGCTCCACAAGGGTGCGCACTCAGCTCCTTACAACACTCCTTATACACTCTCGGCTGTGTAGCCAAATTCAGCTCCGACTCCATGTACTACCTTACTGATCACACTACTGTAGTAGGTCAGATCTCAAACAACAACCAGACAGAATACAGGAAAGAGACAGACAGCTTAGCAGCACAGCATAAAGATAACAATCTCTCCCTCAATGTCAGCAAAACGAAGGAGCTGTTCATCAACTTCAGGAAGCAGAGGGGAGGACAGGTCCCTGTCTGTATCGGTGGTGCTGAGGTGGAGATGGTTGAGAGCATTACGTTCACAGGAGTAAATATCACCAGCAGGCTGGATGGCATGGTGGCTCAGCGGTTAGGCTGCTGCCTCACAGTACCAGGGACCAGGGTGCAATTCCTGCCTTGGGTGACTGTCTGTGTGGAGTTTGCACATCTCCCCCATGTCTGCATGAGTTTGCTCCGGTTTCATCCCACAGTCCAAATATGTGTAGGTTAGGTGAATTGCCCATGCTAAATTGCCGGTAGTGATATGGTGCAGTAGTCAGTGGTAAATATAGGGGAATGGGTCTGGGTACATTACTCTTCAGAAGGTCAGTGTGGACTTGTTGGGCCAAAGGCCTGTTTCCATACTGTAGGAAATCTACTCCAGCATCTGCAGAAACACATTTTCAACTGTGATCTCCAGCATCTGCAGACCTCATTTTTTACCCGAAGATTTTAACCTACTGCGAATCCTCTTGCAAGGATGCCTTCCTTGAAGAAGCTCTCTTCCTCCCTCTACAAGGATTTCAGTGAGTCTCTCTCTCACTGCACCCCCCAGGTCATCTCCTCTGCACAGAAACTCTTCAGCCACGTTACCTCCTTCCACCTATCACATCTCCATCGCCCCTCCCCCAAGTCCCTCCTCCCTACCTTTTATCTTAGCCTGCTTGGCACACTCTCCTCATTCCTGATGAAGGGCTTATGCCCGAAACGTCGAATTTCCTATTCCTTGGATGCTGCCTAACCTGCTGTGCTTTAACCAGCAACACATTTTCAACTGTGATCTCCAGCATCTGCAGACCTCATTTTTTACCCTCTAATCTGTCCTGGTCCACCCATGCTGACACTACTGTTCAGAAAGCTCACCAACACCTCAACTGCCTCAGAAAGAAATTTAACCTGTCCACAATAACTCTGGCCAATTGTTTATAGATGCACCACGGAAAGCATCCTATCCAGATGCATCACAGCTTGGTGTGGCAACTGCTTGGCCCAAGACCACAAGAAATTACAGAGAGTTGTGAATGCGGCCCAGTCCATCATGAAAACAAGCCTTTCTTCCATTGACTCCATCTACACTCCCCACTGCCTTGGGAAAGCAACCAACATAATCAGAAACCGCTCCGACCCAGGTTATATATACTGTCTTCCATCGTCTTTCATCAGGTAGACAGTACAGAGGTTTGATTACACGTAACTCAGATTTAAGGACAGCTGTTTTCAGACTTTATGAATGAACCTCTCATATATCAGAGCTGATCTCTCTTTGCACCTTCTCTGTAGCTATAACACTGAACTATATACCCTGATGTACTTGCACAAGGTATGAGTTGTCTGGTTAGCACACGAAGCAATACATTTCACTGTATCTTTGTACATGTGACATTATTAAACCAAATCAAAATCAGAGTGGAAGCGCACCATCCTCTCAACTAGGAATGGCTGGGGTGTCTGGGAGTGCCAAGTCATGTCCAGCAAGACACCACTGGAAGGTTTGTGAGGCAGGCTGGTGGTGCCATGGTCAAGTGGGCAGCCATTGTGGCTCAGATCCCCTCCGCGGGTCAAGAAATATCCGAGTGACAGAGACTTCCTCTAGCCTTCCTGCAAGGATCCACCAGGCACAGCACAGAAGCATTGGAAAGAGGCACTATGCTAGCCCCATAAATGGATCAAATGGCCTCTGGGAGTGACCGTCTCCTTCCATCTTCCCTGCCACCTGCCTGCCTTCCCTCGCCATGTAATGGGCACTCCTCACCAACACTCCTCAACTTATTCCCGGAATGCTGCCCTCAGCGTAGAGATTTCCAATTGGGGAATTAGAGTGGGGGATGGGGTTGGGGTTGGAATCTCAACATATGGAGCATCATAACATCACTGCCAGATTTCCTCAGCATTCAGGATTCAGGGAAGACCAATATGGAACATTGGGCTGTTCCGCACCATTGGAATCACCAGAACCTGGGACATTCCCATTCTCCCCAGGCAACAGTGGAGCAGCTGAGAGGTTGCTACTTTTTCAACCACTCAACAATTTGAAACACACGGATATTCCAGCCGGTTCTAATTAGCATTTTCGTTGCGGCATTTTAACATCATTTAATCCTTAAAACAATAATGAGCTCTCTATGTTTTCCTACTCGACCACTGTTAATCTATGCACAGCTTTGAAGATACAGTGACTCACCCCTCTCTGCTTACACATCTAAACAGCAGCAAATGGGAGGGTGTGACTGATGGAGTGTGGCCCCCAGCGCTTGTTCCCACTTACTCAATGTGGGGACAGTTCCCATGTTCTACAGAGACTAAGGGGTGATATTGATTAGAGCCATTTAAGTTACAAGTGATAGCGTAGTGTCAGCTGAGGCTGAGTTGGCTCATCATGGAGGGCATCCTGATGAAGGGCTTCTGCCCAAAACATTGATGCTCCTGCTCCTCGGATGTTGCCTGACCGGCTGTGCTTTCCCAGCACTATACCTTTTGACTCTGGATGTTGTGTCCATTCCCACAATCGGAAGAGTGTGAACTTGAGGCTGAGACTGAAGAACAACACTACGGTGCAACACTGAAGGATTACTGTGTCCTGGGAGGTACCATCTTTCAGGTGGTGATTGATTTCAGATGCCCCACCCCCTCCCCACTTCTCAGATGGATGGTGCCAGGCCCATGGAGCTACTTTGAAGGTGAATACTGGGAGTATACCTTGACCAATATTTATCCCTCAGTCAACGTTGCAAACCATCGCTGTTTGTGGGATCTTGCTGTACATAGATTGGCTTTTGTGTTCAAAGTTTGTGCGAAGATTTGTAGCTCGGGTGCTTGTTGTAGTGGTTCTGTTCGCCGAGCTGGAAGTTTTTGTTGCAAACGTTTCGTCCCCTGGCTAGGAGACATCATCAGTGCTCTGGAGCCTCCTGCGAAGCGCTTCTTTGATGTTTCTTCCGGTATTTATAGTGGTCTGTCCTTGCCGCTTCCGGGTGTCAGTTTCAGCTGTCCGCTGTAGAGGTTGGTATATTGTGTCCAGGTCGATGTGTTTGTTGATGGCTTTTGTGTTCCTGACATTGCTGGGGTGGCATGGTAGCTCAGTGGTTGGCACTGCTGCCAGGGACCTGGGTTTGATTCTTCCCTCGGGTGGCTGTCTGTGTGGGGTTAGCATATTGTCTGCGTGGCTTTCTCCCCCACAGACCAAACCTGTGCAGGTTAGGGTGGATTGGCCATGGTGTCCAGCGAACTGAAGGCTAGGTGGATTCGCCATGGAAAATATAGGGTAGGGGGATGGGTTGGATGCTTTTCGGAGGGTCAGTGTGGATTTAAAACCATAAGACATAGGAGTGGAAGTAAGGCCATTTGGCCCATTGAGTCCACTCTGCCATTCAATCATGGCTGATGAGCATTTCAACTCCACTTACCCGCATTCTCCTCATAGCCTTTAATCTTGATAAATTCTTGATTTAGTGGGCCGAATGGCCTGCTTCCATTCTCATATGGTTCTATAAACAACGGCTACGCATCCTAATCACAAAGCACTTTGAGACATCTGGCGTTGCAAGAGGCATGATACAAATTCAAGTCTTTCTTATATTGCATAACAAAAACATAGATCATGCATCAGACCACAGGGCTGGAGATGTTTCTTCCAGAATGTACTGAGCACACAGAAGTACTGCCAGAATCTCTCCCCACATCCCAGTGTTAAGTGGCTCTCTAGTGTTAGTAATGGAGGCCAGACCGGATGCAAGCAGCCAACTTTCAGTTATATTTAGTGTGTGGTATGCTCTGTCAGCATCACCAGAGCCCATTAATTTGCAAGAACATAGGAGAGTTGCAATCTCAGACCCAGAGCAACGGCAGGGAGAAAAGCCGAGAGGAAACGGATCTGTTTTGAAGGGGACCTCTTCAAAATGTGCAGGATGTTTCATGGTTCAGAAAACATAGCATCAGTCACTCAGACCTGTTCTCCCATTCAGTTTTGGATTGTCTGTACCTTAACTCTATTTATCCCAATTTAGATCCATATCCCTCAACAACATTACCCAATTAGAATCTATCAACACAAATACTACTTTCGGCAAATGCTGGAAATATGAATTTAACAAGGTAAGAGAGGAAACCAGAAAAGGGGGAAATAAAGCTCAGAGAATGAAAATTAGAGGCTACAAAGGCAGCAAAACGTCCAAACTAAAGACTGTATCTGAATGTGCACGGCATTCTTCAGCAAGTAAATTATTTGATAATGCACATTGAAGGTAAATATGTATCATTAGATAATCATTGCATGCCTACAGGATGACAAGGATTGGGCCCTGAATATTGAGGCAACTTGAATTTTACAATAAATTAGGAAGCATTTACTCTGAGAATGGGACCCTTTGAATGGTCTGGCCAGCTGGGTATTGGACATGAAAACAGTAGGATTGCTGGGGTAGCACAGCGGCTCAATGACTAGCACAGCTGCCTCACAGCACCAGGGTCCCCGGTTCGATCCTTCCTTCAGGTGACTGTATGGAGTTTACACACTCTCTCTGGGTCTGCACTGGTTTCCTTCTACAGTCCAACAATGTGCAGGTTGAGTGGATTGGCCATGGGAAATTGTCCCATTGTGTCCAGAGTTGTGCATGTTAGGGTGGATTGACCGTAGGAAATTGTTCCATTGTGTCCAGGGATGTGTAGGTTAGGGTGGATTGGCCATGCTAAGTTGCCCCATAGTATCCAGGGATGTTCAGGTTAGGATGGATTCTCTATTCTAATACTTTCAACATTCTCTCAACCCCACCAATGCAAGCATTCCATAATAGTACAGCAAAATTGGTGTTATCCAGCACACAGTGATACTTCTTCCCTGGAGCATTGGAGGCTGAGGGGTGACCTTATAGAAGTTTATAAAATCATGAAGGGCGTGGATAGGGTGACAAGGTCTTTTCTCTGAGTTGGGGGAGTCCAGAACCAGAGGGCATAGGTTTAGGGTGAGAGGGGAAAGATTTAAAAGGGACCTAAGGGGCAACTTTTTCACACAGAGGGTGGTATTTGCATGGAATGAGCTGCCAGAGGAAGTGATGGAGGCTGGTACAATTGCAACATTTATAAGGCATCTGAATGGGTATATGAATAGGAGAGGTTAGCAGGGATATGGGCCAGGTGCTGGTAAATGGGATTAGGTTAGGTTAGGATATCTGGTCGGCATGGATGAGTTGGACCAAAGAGTCTGTTTCCATGCTGTACGTCTCCATGACTCTATGGTAAAAGGGGGAAAAAAAACCAACTGAACCCATTGCAGCTCTTGTCTCATAAACTTGATTGAGTTTTTTGAACAAGTAACAAAGAAGATTGATGAGGGCAGAGCAGTAGATGTGATCTATATGGACTTCAGTAAGACGTTCAACAAGGTTCCCCATGAGAGACTGATTAGCAAGGTTAGATCTCATGCAATACAGAGAGAACTAGCCATTTGGATACATTTTAGACTAGAGGCCTGTGACCAGTGGAGTGCCACAAGGATCGGTGCTGGGCCCACTACTTTTTGTCATTTACATAAATGATTTGGATACGAGCATAAGAGATACAGTCAATAAGTTTTCAGATGACACCAAAATTGGAGGCGTAGTGGACATCGAAGAGGGTTACCTCAGATTACAACAGGATCTGGACCAGATGGGCCAATGGGCTGAGAAGTGGCAGATGGAGTTTAATTCAGATAAATACGAGGTGCTGTGTTTTGGGAAAGCAAATCTTAGCAGGACTTATACACTTAATGGTAAGGTCCTAGGGAGTGTTGCTGAACAAAGAGACCTTGGAGTGCAGGTTCATAGCTCCTTGAAAGTGGAGTCACAGGTAGATAGGACAGTGAAGAAGGTGTTTGGTATGCTTTCCTTTATTGGTCAGAGTATTGTGTAAAGGAGTTGGGAGGTCATGTTGTGGCTGTACAGGACATTGGTTAGGCCACTGTTGGAATATTGCGTGCACTTCTGGTCTCCTTCCTATGAGAAAGGTGTTGTGAAACTTGAAAGTGTTCAGAAAAGATTTACAAGGATGTTGGAGGATCTGAGCTATAGGGAGAGGCTGAACAGGCTGGGACTGTTTTCCCTGGAGCATCGGAGGCTGAGTGGTGACCTTATAGAGGTTTACAAAATTATGAGGGGCATGGATAGGATAAATAGACAAAGTCTTTTCCTTGGGGTCGGGGAGTCCAGAACTAGAGGGCATAGGGTTAGGGTGAGAGGGGAAAGATATAAAAGAGACCTGAGGGGCAACTTTTTCACACAGAGGGTGGTACGTGTATGGAATGAGCTGCCAGAGGATGTGGTGGAGGCTGGTACAATTGCAACATTTAAAAGGCATTTTGATGGGTACATGAATAGGAAGGGTTTGGAGGGATATGGGCCAGGTGCTGGCAGGTGGGACTAGATTGGGTTGGGATAACTGGTCAGCATGGACGGGTTGGACCGAAGGGTCTGTTTCCGTGCTGTACATCTCTATAACTCTAATAGTAAAAACTGAATAAAGATCTTTTTATAATTTACACAAATGCTTAGAACCTCTCCATCTTGGTTTCTTTTCATGCAGATGGGAAGATAGTTCAGTCTTCAATTGCAAAACCAGAAATTGCTGGAAAAGCTCAACTGATCTGACACCACCTGCGCAGAGAAATCAGAGTTAACGTTTCAGGTCAAATGACCCTTCCTCAGAAACTGTTTGTTTTTCTCTCCACAGACACTGCCGGACCTGCTGAGCTTTTCCAGATTTTCCTGTTCTTGGTTCTGATTTATAGCATCTGCAGTTCTTTCGGTTTTTAATCCGATCTTCAGCTGGTTCTTTGCGAACGGTTCTTCAGAGTTGATCGAGGGGGGGAGTAGATAGAAATGTGGAATTTGAAACACAGACAGCATGAATCTTGGAACAGGTTCGAAGGAGCTGAATGGCTTACTGTTCCTATTTCACGTCTTCATGTGGACAATCACTTTGGTTGGAGAACATTAGTGTTTTAAAACACAATACTTTTTAAACAACCTGTTAATGACCAACCACCCGTGAGACCTGACCCCTGGCCTTCGGAACCAGAGGTAGACTCATTACCACCAGGCCCATTTGCAGTGACTGCTACAGGGGATATCGGAGATTTCGGTGGGAATATTCTGGTTGGTGGGGTGCCGGGTAACATGAATTTGATCATATTGCCAATCTTAAACCGGACCTGTTGACAGCACTGTGGCTGTGAGTGAGTCTGGGCCAATCATTGAAGTGATACAGCCGTGTTAATAAAGTGCTCCATACTCAGACATTGTCCCATGGTGCCTGGACAAGTGACCAAAGTCCCCACAAGTCGGGATGCAAGAAGAAGGTTTTAAAGTGGAACCTCTAAAAGTGAGATAGTTAGGAGTCAGGTTAGGAGGTAAAGGGGCATTGGCACAAGTGGGAGGGGGAAGACATGAAAGATTGGCTTCCCTCAGTATGGAGGTACAACTGTGACACCGGCGCCAGAATGTTTCACAAAATACTGGCCGGAATTCGACTGCAGGGACTCGATGCTGAAAGCTGCTTCTCCAAATTCGGGACGTTGTCATGACATCAAGTGTTATTTTGCAGTTTTGACTCCTTATTCCTTAAACAGAGGATTCAGTGACACTCATTACCGAAAGGTGCAGTGCTGGTTACAGACTCAGAGCAGGACACCGACTTCGCCACCAGGAGATCGATCTGACTCACAGCACCGTGATCTTCACCACACCTGGAGCAAAGAGGCAGGTCCCACATTCAGCACAAATGGAACTGGCATCAGCCATTAACACCGATTTGATTCAAACTGACCACCCAGACAACGGAGCTGACCGGACACTCTCACACTGACCACCCAGACAATGGAGCTGGCTAGGCACTCTAACACTGAACACCCAGTCAGTCGAACTGATAGAGCACACTCACACTGACCACCCAGTCAATGGAACCGTCCGTGCACTCTCACACTGACCACCCAGTCAATGAAACTGTCCGTGCACTCTCAAACTGACCACCCAATCAATTCTGCTGACTGTGCACACTCACACTGACCTTCAGTCAAAGGAGCTGACCGTGCACTCTCACACTGACCACCCAGTCAACAGAATTTACCATGCACTCTTAAACTGACTACCCAATCAATTCCGCTGACTGTGCGCACTCACACTGACCACCCAGTCAATGGCACTGACCGTGTACTCTCACACTACCACTCAGTTAATGGTGCTGACTTTACACTCTCTCACTGAACACCCAGTCAACAGAAATGACGATGCTCTCTCACACTGACCACCCAATCAATGGAGCTCACCGTGCACTCTCACACTGACCACCCAGTCAATGGAACTAACCTTACACTCTCACACTGACAACCCAGACAATGGAGCTGACCGTACAAACTCACACTGACAAATTAGTCAATGGAGCTCACCGTGCACTCTCACACAGACCATCCAGTCAATGGAACCGTCCGTGCACTCTCACACTGACCATCCAGTCAATGAAACTGTCCGTGCACTCTCAAACTGACCACCCAATCAATTCTGCTGACTGTGCACACTCACACTGACCTTCAGTCAAAGGAGCTGACCATGCACTCTCACACTGACCATCCAGTCATAGGAGTTGACTGTGCACTCTCACACTGACCACCCAATCAATGGAACTGATGGTGCACTCTCATACTGACCACCCAGTCAATGGTGCTGACCTATCACTCTCGCACTGAAAACCCAGTCAATGGATCTGACTGTACACTCTCACACTTACCACCCAGACAATGGAGCTGACCATGCACACTCACACTGACCACCCAGTCAACAGAACTGACAGTGCACTCTCACACCGACCATCCAGTCAATGCCGCTGACTGTGCACTCTCACACTGGACACCCAGTCAATGGCACTGACCATGCACACTCACACTGACCACTCAGTCAGTGGAGTTGACCGTGCACTCTTTCACTGACCACCCAGTCAACAAAACTTAGTGTGCACTCTCACACTGACCACCCAATCAATTCTGCTGACTGTGCACACTCACACTGGACACCCAGTCAATGGTGCTGACTGTGCACTCTCACACTGACCACCAAGTCAACAGAAATGACGCTGCCCTCTAACACTGACCATCCAGTCATTGGAACTGTCCGTGCACTCTTACACTGACCACCCAGTCAAAGGAGCTGACCGTGCACTCTCACACTGACCACCCAGTCAACAGAATTTACCGTGCACTCTTAAACTGACTACCCAATCAATTCCGCTGACTGTGCGCACTCACACTGACCACCCAGTCAATGGCACTGACCGTGCACTCTCACACTACCACTCAGTTAATGGTGCTGACTGTGCACTCTCTCACTGACCACCCAGTCAACAGAAATGACGCTGCTCTCTCACACTGACCACCCAATCAATGGAACTCTCACACTGACAACCCAGACAATGGAGCTGACCGTAGAATCTCACACTGACCACCCAGTCAATTGTGCTGAGCATGCACTCTGACACTGACCATCCAGTCAATGGAGCTGACCGTGCACTCTCACACTGACTATACAGTCAATGGAGCTGACCGTGCACTCTCACACTGACCACCCAGTCAACAGAACAGATGGTGCTCTCTCGCACTGACCACTCAGTCAATGGATCGTACTGTGCACTGTCACACTGACCAGCCATTCAATAGAGCTGAATGTTTACTCTCACACTGACCACCCAGTGAATGCTGCTGACCGTGCACTCTTACACTGACTACCCAATCACTGGAGCTGACTGTGCTCTCTCGCACTAACCACCCAGGCAATGGATCGTCCCGTGCACTCTCACACTGACCACCCAGTCAACAGAAATGACGCTGCTCTCTCACACTGACCACCCAGTCAATGGAACTGACGATGCACTCTCACACTGACCACCTAGTCAAAGAGCTGACTGTGCACTCTCACACTGTCCATCCAGTCCATGACATGGAACGTGCACACTCACACTGGACACCCAGTCAATGAAACAGACCATGCACTGTCACACTGACCACCCAGTCAATGGAACTGTCCGTGCACTCTCACACTGACCACTCCGTCAACAGAACTTACCGTGCACTCTTACACTGACCACACAATCAATTCCGCTGACTGTGAACACTTACACTGACCACCCAGTCAATGGAACTGACCGTACACTCACACACTGACCACCCAGTCAATGGAGCTGACCGTGCACTCTCACACTGACCACCCAGTCAACAGAACAGATGGTGCTCTCTCGCACTGACCACTCAGTCAATGGATCGTACTGTGCACTGTCACACTGACCAGCCATTCAATAGAGCTGAATGTTTACTCTCACACTGACCACCCAGTGAATGCTGCTGACCGTGCACTCTCACACTGACTACCCAATCACTGGAGCTGACTGTGCTCTCTCGCACTAACCACCCAGGCAATGGATCGTCCCGTGCACTCTCACACTGACCACCCAGTCAACAGAAATGACGCTGCTCTCTCACACTGACCACCCAGTCAATGGAACTGACGATGCACTCTCACACTGACCACCTAGTCAAAGAGCTGACTGTGCACTCTCACACTGTCCATCCAGTCCATGACATGGAACGTGCACACTCACACTGGACACCCAGTCAATGAAACAGACCATGCACTGTCACACTGACCACCCAGTCAATGGAACTGTCCGTGCACTCTCACACTGACCACTCCGTCAACAGAACTTACCGTGCACTCTTACACTGACCACACAATCAATTCCGCTGACTGTGAACACTTACACTGACCACCCAGTCAATGGAACTGACCGTACACTCACACACTGACCACCCAGTCAATGGAGCTGACTGTGCACTCTCACACTGACCACCCAGTCATAGGAGTTGACTGTGCACTCTTAGTCTGACCACCCAGTCAATGGAGCTGACCATGCACATTAACATTGACCCCCCCAGTCAATAGAACTGACGGTGCACTCTCACACTGAGCATCCAGTCAATGCCACTGACCGTGCACTCTCAGACTGACCACCCAGTCAATGGATCGTACTGTGCACTCTCACACTGACCACACAGTCAATGGAGCTGACCGTTTACTCTCACACTGACCACCCAGTTAATGGCACTGGCCATGCACTCTCACACTGACCACCTAGTCAAAGAGCTGATGGTGCACTCTCTCACTGACCACCCAGTAAATGGCACTGACTGTGCACACTCACACTGACCATCCAGTCAATGGAACCATCCGTGCACTCTCACACTGACCATCCAGTCAATGAAACTGTCCGTGCACTCTCAAACTGACCACCCAATCAATTCTGCTGACTGTGCACACTCACACTGACCTTCAGTCAAAGGAGCTGACCGTGCACTCTCACACTGACCACCCAGTCAACAGAACTTACCGTGCACTCTTAAACTGACTACCCAATCAATTCCGCTGACTGTGCGCACTCACACTGACCACCCAGTCAATGGCGCTGACCGTGCACTTTCACACTGACCATCCAGTCAATGAAACTATCCGTGCACTCTCACACTGACCATCCAGTCAATGGAACTGACCGTGCACTCTCACACTGACCTCCCAGTCAATGGCGCTGACCCTGCTCACTCACACTGACCATCCAGTCATAGGAGTTGACTGTGCACTCTCACACTGACCACCCGATCAATGGAACTGATGGTGCACTCTCATACTGACCACCCAGTCAATGGTGCTGACCTATCACTCTCGCACTGAAAACCCAGTCAATGGATCTGACTGTACACTCTCACACTTACCACCCAGACAATGGAGCTGACCATGCACACTCACACTGACCAGCCAGTCAACAGAACTGACAGTGCACTCTCACACCGACCATCCAGTCAATGCCGCTGACTGTGCACTCTCACACTGGACACCCAGTCAATGGCACCGACCATACACGCTCACACACTGACCACTCAGTCAGTGGAGTTGACCGTGCACTCTTTCACTGACCACCCAGTCAACAAAACTTAGTGTGCACTCTCACACTGACCACCCAATCAATTCTGCTGACTGTGCACACTCACACTGACCTCTCGGTCAATGGTGCTGACCATGCACTCTCACACTGACCACCCTGTCTATGGTGCTGACCGTGCACTCTCACACTGACCACCCAGTCAACAGAAATGACGCTGCTCTCTCACACTGACCATCCAGTCATTGAAACTGTCCGTGCACTCTTACACTGACCACCTAATCAATTCTGCTGACTGTGCGCTCTCACACTGACCACCCAGTCAATGGAGCTCACCGTGCACTCTCACACTGACCACCCAGTCAATGGAACTAACCTTACACTCTCACACTGACAACCCAGACAATGGAGCTGACCGTACAATCTTACACTGACAAATCAGTCAATGGAGCTCACCGTGCACTCTCACACTGATCATCCAGTCAATGGAACTGACTGTACCCTCACACACTGACCACCCATTCAATGGAGCTGACTGTGCACTCTCACACTGACCACCCAGTCATAGGAGCTGACTGTGCACTCTTAGTCTGACCACCCAGTCAATGGAGCTGACCATGCACATTAACATTGACCACCCAGTCAATAGAACTGACGGTGCACTCTCACACTGAGCATCCAGTCAATGCCACTGACCGTGCACTCTCACACTGACCACCCAGTCAATGAATCGTACTGTGCACTCTCACACTGACCACACAGTCAATGGAGCTGACCGTTTACTCTCACACTGACCACCCAGTTAATGGCACTGGCCATGCACTCTCACACTGACCACCTAGTCAAAGAGCTGATGGTGCACTCTCTCACTGACCACCCAGTCAATGGAGCTGACCTTGCACTTTCACTTTGACCACCCAGTCAATGGTGCTGACCGTGCACTCTCACACTGACCATCCAGTCCATGACACGGATCATGCACATTCACACTAGACACCCAGTACATGGCACTGACCGTGCACACTCACACTGACCACTCAGTCAATAGCGCTGACTGTGCGCTCACAAACTGACCACTCAGTCAGTGGAGCTGACCATGCACTCTCAACTGACCACCAGGTCAATGGAGCTGACCATGCACTCTCACACTGACCATCCAGTCAATGGAACCGTCCGTGCACTCTCACACTGACCACCCAGTCAATGAAGCTGACCATGCACTCTCACACTGACCATCCAGTCAATGAAACTGTCCGTGCACTCTCAAACTGACCACCCAATCAATTCTGCTGACTGTGCACACTCACACTGACCTTCAGTCAAAGGAGCTGACCGTGCACTCTCACACTGACCACCCAGTCAACAGAACTTACCGTGCACTCTTAAACTGACTACCCAATCAATTCCGCTGACTGTGCGCACTCACACTGACCACCCAGTCAATGGCACTGACCGTGCACTTTCACACTGACCATCCAGTCAATGGAACTGTCCGTGCACTCTTACACTGACCATCCAGTCAATGGAACTGACCGTGCACTCTCACACTGACCTCCCAGTCAATGGCGCTGACCCTGCTCACTCACACTGACCATCCAGTCATAGGAGTTGACTGTGCACTCTCACACTGACCACCCGATCAATGGAACTGATGGTGCACTCTCATACTGACCACCCAGTCAATGGTGCTGACCTATCACTCTCGCACTGAAAACCCAGTCAATGGATCTGACTGTACACTCTCACACTTACCACCCAGACAATGGAGCTGACCATGCACTCTCACACTGACCACCCAGTCAACAGAACTGACGGTGCACTCTCACATCGACCATCCAGTCAATGCCGCTGACTGTGCACTCTCACACTGGACACCCAGTCAATGGCACTGACCATGCACACTCACACTGACCACTCAGTCAGTGGAGTTGACCGTGCACTCTTTCACTGACCACCCAGTCAACAAAACTTAGTGTGCACTCTCACACTGACGACCCAATCAATTCTGCTGACTGTGCACACTCACACTGGACACCCAGTCAACAGAAATGACGCTGCTCTCTCACACTGACCAGTCATTGAAACTGTCCGTGCACTCTTACACTGACCACCCAATCAATTCTGCTGACAGTGCACTCTCACACTGACCACCCAGTCAAAGGAGCTGACCGTGCACTCTCACACTGACCACCCAGTCAACAGAATTTACCGTGCACTCTTAAACTGACTACCCAATCAATTCCGCTGACTGTGCGCACTCACACTGACCACCCAGTCAATGGCGCTGACCGTGCACTCTCACACTACCACTCAGTTAATGGTGCTGACTGTGCACACTCTCACTGACCACCCAGTCAACAGAAATGACGCTGCTCTCTCACACTGACCACCCAATCAATGGAACTCTCACACTGACAACCCAGACAATGGAGCTGACCGTAGAATCTCACACTGACCACCTAGTCAATTGTGCTGAGCATGCACTCTGACACTGACCATCCTGTCAATGGAGCTGACCGTGCACTCTCACACTGACCACCCAAACAATGGAACTGACCGTGCACTCTCACACTGACCACACAGTCAATGGAGCTGACCGTGCACTCTCACACTGACCACCCAGACAATGGAACTGACCGTGCACTCTCACACTGACCACCCAGTCAACAGAACAGATGGTGCTCTCTCGCACTGACCACCCAGTCAATGGATCGTACTGTGCACTGTCACACTGACCAGCCATTCAATAGAGCTGAATGTTTACTCTCGCACTGACCACCCAGTCAATGGGGCTGACCATGCACTCTCACACAAACCACCCAGTCAATGGAGTTGACCGTTTGCTTTTACACTGACCACCCAGTCAAAGGTGCTGACTATGCACTCTCACACTGACTACCGAGTCAATGGAGCTGACCGTGCACTCTCACACTAACCACCCAGTCAATGGAGCTGACCGTGCACTCTCACACTGACCATCCAGTCAATGGCACTGACTGTGCACACTTACACTGACCACCCAGTTGATGGAGCTGACTGTTCACTCTCACACTGACTACTCAATCAATGACATGGACCGTGCACTCTCACAGTGACCATTCAGTCAATGGAACTGATGGTGCACACTCACACTGACCATCCAGTCAATGCCGCTGACCGTGCACACTCACACTGACTACCCAATCACTGGAGCTGACTGTGCTCTCTCGCACTAACCACTCAGGCAATGGATCGTCCCGTGCGCTCTCACACTGACCACCCAGTCAACAGAAATGACGCTGCTCTTTCACACTGACCACCCAGTCAATGGAACTGACGATGCACTCTCACACTAACCACCCAGTCAATGGAGCTGGCCAGGCACTCTCACACTGACCACCTAGTCAAAGAGCACTCTCACACTGTCCATCCAGTCCATGACACGGACCGTGCACACTCACACTGGACACCCAGTCAATGGCACTGACCGTGCACACTCACACTGACCACTCAGTCAACGGCGCTGACTGTGCGCTCACACACTGACCACTCAGTCAGTGGAGCTGACCGTGCACTCTCTCACTGACCACCCAGTCAACAAAACTTAGTGTACACTCTCAGACTGACCACCTAATCAATTCTGCTGACTGTGCACACTCACACTGACCTCTCAGTCAATGGTGCTGACCGTGCACGCTCACACTACCACCCTGTCTATGGTGCTGACCGTGCACTCTCACACTGACGACCCAGTTAACAGAAATGACGCTGCTCTCTCACACTGACCACACATTCATTGGTGCTTACTGTGCACTCTCTCACTGACCACCCAGTCAATGGAGCTGACCATGCACTCTCACACTGACCATCCAGTCAATGAAACTGTCCATGCACTCTTACACTGACCACCCAATCAATTCTGCTGACTGTGCACTCTCATACTGACCTCTCAGTTAATGGAGCTGGCCGTGCACTTTCACACTGACCACCCAGTCAATGGAGCTGACCGTGCACTCTCACACTGACCACCCAGACAACAGAACTTACCGTGCACTCTTAACCTGACTACCAGGTCAATGGAGCTGACTGTGTGCACTCACACTGACCACTCAGTCAATGGTGCTGACCGTGCACTCTCACACTAACGACCTACTCAACAGAAATGACGCTGCTCTCTCACACTGACCACCCAGTCAATGGAACTAACCTTACACTCTCACACTGACAACCCAGACAATGGAGCTGACCGTACAATCTCACACTGACAAATCAGTCAATTGAGCTGACCATGCACTCTGACACTGACCACCCAGTGAATGGAGCTGACCGTGCACTCTCACACTGACCACACAGTCAACAGAACTTACCGTGCACTCTTAAACTAACTACCCAATCAATTCCGCTGACTGTGCGCACTCACACTGACCACCCAGTCAATGGCACTGTGTACTCTCACACTACCACTCAGTTAATGGTGCTGACTGTGCACTCTCTCACTGACCACCCAGTCAACAGAAATGACGCTGCTCTCTCACACTGACCACCCAGTCAATGAAGCTGACCATGCACTCTCACACTGACAACCCAATCAATTCTGCTGACTGTGCACACTCACACTGACCTCTCAGTCAATGGAGCAGGCTGAGCACTTTCACACTGGCCACCCAGTCAAAGGAGCTGACCGTGCACTCTCACACTGACCACCCAGTCAACAGAACGTACCGTGCACTCTAAAACTGACTACCCAATCAATTCCGCTGACTGTGCGCACTCACACTAACCACCCATTCAATGGCACTGACCGTGCACACTCACACTGACCACTCAGTCAATGGAGCTGACCGTGCACTCTCACACTGACCACCTAGTCAATGGTGTAGACCGTGCACTCTCACATTGTCCACCCAGTCAATGTCGCTGACCATGCACACACACACTGACCACTCAGTCAATGGCACTGACCTTGCACTCTCACATTGACCAGCCAGACAATGGAACTGCCGTGCGCTCTCACACTGACCACCCAGGCAGAGTGGTTAGTGCGAGAGAGCACGGTCAGCTCCAGTGATTGGGTAGTCAGTGTGAGAGTGCACGGTCAACGGCATTGACTGGATGGTCAGTGTGAGGGTGCACCATCAGTTCTGTTGACTGGGTGGTCGGTGTGAGTGTGCATGGTCAGCTCCATTGACTGGGTGGTTACTGTGAGTGTGCACCGTCAGTTCCATTGACTGAATGGTCGCTGTGAGAGTGCACGGTGCGTGTCATTGATTGAGTAGTCAGTGTGAGAGTGAACAGTCAGCTCCATCACCTGGGTGGTCAGTGTAAGAGTACATGTTCAGTTCCATTTACTGGGTGGTCAGAGTGAGTGTGCACAGTCAGCGCCATTGATTGGGTTGTCAGTGTGAGAGTGCACGGTAAGTTCTGATGACTGGGTGGTCAGTGTGAGAGTGCACGGTAAGTTCTGATGACTGGGTGGTCAGTGTGAGAGTGCACGGTACGATCCATTGCCTGGGTGGTTAGTGCGAGAGAGCACGGTCAGCTCCAGTGATTGGGTAGTCAGTGTGAGAGTGCACGGTCAGCGGCATTGACTGGGTGGTCAGTGTGAGTGTGCACCGTCAGTTCCATTGACTGAATGGTCACTGTGAGAGTGTACGGTCCATATCATTGATTGAGTAGCCAGTGTGAGAGTAAACAGTCAGCTCCATCAACTGGGTGGTCAGTGTAAGAGTACACGTTCAGTTCCATTTACTGGGTGGTCAGTGTGAGTGTGCACAGTCAGCGCCATTGATTGGGTGGTCAGTGTGAGAGTGCACGGTATGTTCTGATGACTGGGTGGTCAGTGTGAGAGTGCAAGGTCAGTGCCATTGACTGAGTGGTCAGTGTGTGTGTGCATGGTCAGCGACATTGACTGGATGGTCAGTGTGAGAGTGCATGGTCAGCTCCATTGACCAGGTAGACAGTGTGAGAGTGCACAGTCAGTTCCATTGCCTGGGTGGTCAGTGTGAAAGTGCACGGTCTACACCATTGACTGGGTGGTCAGTGTGAAAGTGCACGGTCTACACCATTGACTGGGTGGTCAGTGTGAGTGTGCACGGTCAGCTCCATTGACTGAGTGGTCAGTGTGAGAGTGCAAAGTCAGCGCCATTGACTGAGTGGTCAGTGTGAGTGTGCACGGTCAGCACCATTGAATGGGTGTCCAGTGTGAGTGTGCACAGTCCGTGTCATGGACTGGATGGCTAGTGTGAGAGTGCACGGTCAGTTCCATTGTCTGGGTGGTCAGTGTGAGAGTGCACGGTCAGCTCCATTGACTGGGTTGTCAGTGTGAGAGTGTAAGGTTAGTTCCATTGATTGGGTGGTCAGTGTGAGAGAGCAGCGTCATTTCTGTTGACTGGGTGGTCAGTGAGAGAGTGCACAGTCAGCACCATTAACTGAGTGGTAGTGTGAGAGTGCACGGTCAGTGCCATTGACTGGGTGGTCAGTGTGAGTGCGCACAATCAGCGGAATTGATTGGGTAGTTAGTTTAAGAGTGCATGGTAAATTCTGTTGACTGGGTGGTCAGTGTGAGAGTGCACGGTCAGCTCCTTTGACTGGGTGGTCAGTGTGAGAATGTAAGGTTAGTTCCATTGATTGGGTGGTCAGTGTGAGAGAGCAATGTCATTTCTGTTGACTGGGTGGTCAGTGAGAGAGTCAATGGAGCTGACCGCGCACTCTCACACTGACCATCCAGTCCATGACACGGACTGTGCACTCTCACACAGACCACCCAGTCAATGCCATTGACCGTGCACACTCACACTGGCCACTCAGTCAACAGACAGACTGTGCTCTCCTGCACTGACCACCCAGTCAATGGATCGTACTGTGCACTCTCACACTGAACAGCCGTTCAATGGAGCTGACCGTTTACTCTCACACTGACCACCCAGTCAATGGAGCTGACCGTGCACTCTCACACTAATCACCCAGTCAAGTGAGCGGACCGATCGCTTTTACACTGACCACCCAGTCAAAGGAGCTGACCGTGCACTCTCAAACTGACCATCTAGTCCATGACACGGACCGTGCACACTCACACTGGATACCCAGTCAATGGCACTGACTGTGCACCTTCACACTGACCACTCAGTCAATGGCGCTGACTGTGCACACTCACACTGACCACTCAGTCAATGGCGCTGACTGTGCACACGCACACTGACCACCCAGTCAATGGAGCTTACCGTATACTCTCACACTTACCACCCAGTCAATTGTGCTGACCGTACACTCTGACACTGACCACCCAGACAACAGAAATGACAGTGCTCTCTCACACTGATCACCCAGTCATTGGTGCTGACCGTACACTCTCACACTGACCAACCAGTCAATGGAGCTGGCCGTGCACTTTCACACTGACCACCCAGTCAATGGAACTGATGGTGCACTCTCACACTGACCATCCAGTCAATGCTGCTGACCATGCACTCTCACACTGACCACCCAGTCAACAGAACAGACGGTGCTCTCTCGCACTGACCACCCAGTCAATGGATCGTACTGTGCACTCTCACACTGACCACCGAGTCAATGGCACTGGCCATGCACTCTCACACTGACCACCTAGTCAAAGAGCTGACCGTGCACTCTCACACTGACCACCCAGTCAATGGGGCTAACCTTGCACTCTCACACTAACCACCCAGTCAATGGAGCTGACCGTGCACACTCACACTGGACACCCAGTCAATGGCACTGACCGTGCACTCTCACACTGACCACCCAGTCAATGGCACTGACCGTGCACACTCACACTGACCACTCAGTCAATGGAGCTGACCGTGCACTCTCACACTGACCATCTAGTCATGGGAGCTGATCGCTCACTCTTACACTGACCAGCCAGTCAATGGCGCAGACCGTGCGCTCTCACACTGACCACCCAGTTAATGAAGCTGACTGTGCACTCTCACACTGACCACCCAGTCAGCAGAACTTACTGTGCACTCTTACACTGACCACCCAATCAATGGCGCTGACCGTGCACTCTCACACTGACCAGCCAGTCAATGGAACTGACCGTGCACTCTCACACTGTCCACCCAGTCAATGTTGCTGACCGTGCACTCTCACACTGACCACCCAGTCAATGGCACTGACCGTGCACACTCACACTGACCACTCAGTCAATGTTGCTGACCGTGCACTCTCACACTGACCAGCCAGACAATGGAATTGACGGTGCACACTCACACTAACCACCCAGTCAATGGGGCTGATCGTGCTCTCTCACACTGACACCCAGTCAACGGAACTCACCGTGCACTCTTACAGTGACCACCCAGTCAATGGAACTGATCGTGTTCTCTCACACTGACACCCAGTCAACGGAACTGACCGTGCACTCTTACAGTGACCACCCAGTCAATGGAACTGATCGTGCTCTCTCACACTGACACCCAGTCAATGGAGCTGACCATGCTCTCTCAGACTGACACCCAGTCAATGGAGCTGACCATGCTCTCTCAGACTGACCGCCCAGTCAATGCAACTGACCATGCTCTCTCACACTGACCATCCAGTCAATGGAACATAACGCCGCACACTCACACTGACCACCCAGTTAATGGAGCTGACCGTGCTCTCTCACACTGACCATCCAGTCAACGGAACTAACGCTGCACTCTCACACTGACCACCCAGTCAATGCAACTGACCATGCACTCTCACACTGACCACCCAGTCAACGGAACTGACAAACACTCTCACACTGATCACCCAGTCAATAAAGCTGACCGTGCACTCTCACACTGACCACCCAGTCAATGGTGCTGACTGTTCACTCTCACACTGACCATCCAGTCAATGGCGCTGACTGTTCACTCTCACACTGACCATCCAGTTGATGGAACTGAACGTGTACTCTCACACTGACCACCCAGTCAATGGAGCTGACTGTGCACTCTCACACTGACTACGCAATCAATGATGCGGAGCGTGCACTCTCACAGTGACCATCCAGTCAACAAAACTTACCGTACACTCTTACACTAACCACCCATTCAATGGCACTGACCATGCACACTCACATGGACCACCAAGTCAATGGAACTGACCGTGCACTCTCACACTGACCACCCAGTCAATGGAGCTGACCGTGCACTCTCACACTGACCACCCAGTCAATGGAACTGACCGTGCATTCCCACACTGACCGCCCAGTCAATAAAACTGACAGTGCACTCTCACACTGACCACCCAGTCAATGGAGCTGACCGTGCACTGTCACACTGACCACCCAGTCAATGGAACTGACCGTGCATTCCCACACTGACCGCCCAGTCAATAAAACTGACAGTGCACTCTCACACTGACCACCCAGTCAATGGAGCTGACCGTGCACTGTCACACTGACCACCCAGTCAATGGAACTGACCATGCACTTTCACACTGACTGCCCAGTCAATAGAACTGACAGTGCACTCTCACACTGACCACCCAGTCAATGGTGCTGACTGTTCACTCTCACACTGACCATCCAGTTGATGGAAGTGAACGTGTACTCTCACACTGACCACCCAGTTGATGGAACTGATTGTCACTCTCACACTGACCACCCAGTCAATGGTGCTGACTGTTCACTCTCACACTGACCATCCAGTCAATGGCGCTGACTGTTCACTCTCACACTGACCATCCAGTTGATGCAACTGATTGTTCACTCTCACACTGACCACCCAGTCAATGGAGCTGACTGTGCACTCTCACACTGACTACGCAATCAATGATGCGGAGCGTGCACTCTCACAGTGACCATTCAGTCAACAAAACTTACCGTACACTCTTACACTAACCACCCATTCAATGGCACTGACCATGCACACTCACACGGACCACCAAGTCAATGGAACTGACTGTGCACTCTCACACTGACTGCCCAGTCAATAGAACTGACAGTGCACTCTCACACTGACCACCCAGTCAATGGAGCTGACCGTGCTCTCTCACACTGACGCCCAGTCAATGGAACTGACCCTACACTCTCACACTGACCACCCAGTCAATGGGGCTGACCTTGCACTCTCACACTGTCCACCCAGTCAACAGAACTTACTGTGCACTCTCACACTGTCCACCAAGTCAATGGCGCTGTCTGTGCACACCCATACTGACCATCCAGTCAATGGTGCTGACTGTTCACTCTCACGCTGGCCATCCAGTCAATGGAGCTGACCATACACTCTCCCACTGACCATCCAGTCAATGGTGCTGTCCTTTCACTCTCACACTGACCACCCAGCCAATGGAGCTGACCGTGCACTCTCACACT